>NC_135803.1:94403474-94631093 GCF_964213995.1 Mustelus asterias | reverse complement strand
AAATGGAGGTTTTAGCAGATTGGGAAGTGTAAAGGAGAGACCTGGAGTTTCGGAGGCGTTCCAAAGACTTCAGATAAAGATCACAAAAAGAAGCCAGAAGTGCTATTCTCGACAAACTGAAATATTTAACACCCTGAAATGTACTTCCTCATTTACCTTCGTTACTGTTCACACATTGCAGGCTGATCGATAGACCAAACCTGTGTTTTTATATTGTCTAGTGCCCAACAACCTGTCATTGAGATACACCAATGAGTTTCAGAACACTGGAGTAATATTGATAATTCTCACTGTAAACTTTAAACTGTTGGAAACAAGAAAAGTCAAGGACAGAACAGAATTAAAAATACAACGTTAGACGCAGCTTTACTGACAATTCAGAACTTTCTTCATACAACCAATATTTAAAAAAAACCAAACAAATTAAAGGTCAAAGTTTAGCACTGGCCTAAAATTCCACTTGGAAGGAATAAAAGGGCTATAATGGTAAATGGTAAAAACAGAGTACAGAATCAGACGACTAAAAGTTCTGGTGCAGACACATTTTTGTTTGGTTTAGCAATCATTGTTCCAAAGTCACTTGAACTGAAATGGCAGTCCCAACAAGTTACATATATCTCTCAGACAGAGTCCCGTACTATTACCACAATCAAATGTTCTTCATCTACTTTCCCCAATGTCCTCATGGCCATCTGCAAGAATTGTTGGGAAAAGTTACAGGGTGGGAAGGCATATAGCATGCCTGTGTTGTCCTTGTCTTTCACGCCACCGACAGGCAAACTGATCACCCCTGCTGCCTGCTTCTGCTTCAGATACGACACTAGATTCCGCAGCAGGCGCTGCTGGAGACCAGGCTCCACAGCCACAGCCCCATCGCCCCCGTCAGCCCCCTGGGGGGCTTGCACAGCCAGCAGCACGACATAGCCATCGGGGCTGCCCTGCTTGATGCGGCGGGTCACCTCGTCCAACTTGGGCTGGTCAAGACGGAGTCGTTGCGCGATCTTCAGCTGAGTCACTCGGGCGCCTGTCGCAAAATTCTTGAGGAGGGAATGGGTGATGGCAGCGTCGCCCTCCAGTGTGAACATGTTTGTTGGAAAGCAGCTGTTTTTGAGCACAAGGACACCGTTCCAAGCGAGTGTCAGTCCCTGGGCAAACTCCAACAAATTGGCTGGCTTCTTGGTCTCAGGTTTTGGAGCTTCAACACTCACTTTAGCCTCGTGCTCAATCTCACTAGTTCTGTGATTACGTTCATGGTCTTTCTTTTTTTGCTGCATGGGGTCATGTGTGTCTGACAGCACCTTGTCCTCGATGGGTGGCCGCCGGTCCTCTGGTGGGACAACGGTGACCTGCTCCTTGTCGGCCGTCCCATCTGCCCCACGTGCGTCTCGGCTCCTTTTGTCCGGGCTTGGCTCCAAAGAACCCCGAGGCTTGGCCCTCGCCCGCTCCTCGAAGGATGAGAGTACAGGTCGTACAAGTTCATTGGAAAGACTCCGGCGTTTCCGTCGCTCCTCCCAGGGCTTGGCAGCAACAGTACCGCGATCATTCTCCCGCTCACTTGGCCAGCGATCACGGTTGCGGATGGAGACACTGTAGCCGTCAGCGTTGTTGCGGCGCTCTAGGTTTTTGGCCGGGCTGCTCCAGTCACCATCCAAGTAGTTCCTCTCTCGCTCATGGTAAAGGGGCAGGGGTGGGGTCCGTTCACGTGCCCGAGCTTCCCGCTCCAGGCTACGGTGCCGGCCAAACCCATCTGCCAACAGTTCAAAGGGTACAGGGAGTGGCGTCTGCGGATAAGGCTGCTGGTAGCGTGTGTCCTCCACCTTGGCAAAGTCGACCCTCAGCCGCCGGTCAGGGCCTCCAAGGGGAAAGCCACGCATCTGGGCACAGGCAGCCTGTGCAGCATCCAAACTCTCATATTGTATGTAAGCAAAGTTGTCACCTTTCACATAGTCAATAGTGCGAATGCTGCCAAACCGGTCAAATTCCCGGGCAAGAGCAGCTAGAGAAGTCAATGGCCCCAGTCCACCCACCCACAATCGAGTCGTTGGGTTGGCTTTGCCATATCCAATTTTAACATGGTTCCTGCCAATCACCCGGCCTGACATGGCCACCTTTGCTCGGTGCGCCATGTCCAAATTCTGAAATTTTAAGAAACCATAGGCACCCCCTTGTCCCCTAGCCGGGCGTTTGATGACCACCTCCTCGATGATGCCATACTTCTCAAAAGCACGTCTTAAATCGCTCTCTGAAATGTTGTGGTCCAAGTTGCCAATGAACAAATTTCTCGTGGCTCGTTTATCATCCTCAGGCATCAAATCATCCTCCTGCACAGGGTAGTTGTAAGGGCGTCCACGTTCATCGTACAGTCCGTAATAATCTAACGACCGCTCCCGTTCTCTCGTCAGAGGCACTGCCTCAATGGGATAATTAGCATGTCTTGTCCTCTGCTCTCGGAGGGCACAGGCCCCTGGTGACAAAGAGCGCTGCCGATACTGGTACCCAGTGTGGATAGGCACGTAGTTGACCTCTGGCGGGGTGCAGCTCCTCCTCTTGGGATACACCGGTTCGATTTTCAGGGGTCGGTCATAGAGCACTAAACGGCCCTTGGCATGTCTTGCCTCCTTGGCATCTTCATGGTGGCGAAAGTGCACATAAGCCAGCCGGCCGCCCTCAGGGGTGAGCGTGGCACTGACGCTCACCTCTCCAAACTTCTTGAACTCATGGAAGAGGCCATCCTCCACCGCCTCGTCAGTCAGCTGCGAGCCCAGGTTGCTGACCACCAGGGTCTTGTACTCCAGGCCAGCAGGCCTGTTGTTGTCACCTTTGTTTTTCTGGGTGGAACTGGTCCTGGCAGAGGGCAGCCTGGCAGAGCTGGCAGCCTCATGGTGGTGGTGGTGATGGTCCCCCCTCTCATCCCTGCGGCTGTTACTGTTGGATTTGTCCCCACCTCCCCCCGGCCTGTCCCGGCTCCTGCTCCTACTGCGGCCCAGGTGTTTGGTGTTAAGCCCGGCCTTGTGATAGTTACCACCTCCCCCTGCACCTCCTCGCCCCGTGTCGCCCTCCTCCCGCCCGGCCCTGCTCTCCCTTTCTCGCTCCCTGTCCCGTTCCCGGGGCCTTTTGGCCGCCCTACCCCCGGGCCCGCTACCTGGAGCTGAGCCGGGACTCGAATCGCGCTCGCTCTGTCTCTTCATCGCGGGCCCGCCGGCCCCTCTCTCCCTCCCGGCTTCTCCTCAGCTCGAGCCCGCGCTAGGCCGCCAGCCCTCCTTCTGGAAACCAGGCCCGGCTCCGCCACCAGCTCAACCCGAACCCCCCCCCCCCCCCTCTCCCTCCGGGAGAAGGAGGACCTGCCGCCGCCCAGCTCCCCACCCAACCCCCGGCACAAAGGCGCCGCCACAACCGTCCCTTAGTCTCCGAGCTCCCCGCTCGCCATATTGTCACAGGGTTCCCCTCCTCCTCTCTCACCGCCGAAAGAATGCGCGCCGCTTCCCCTCCCCCACCCTGTGCACTACCTCACCCGCACTCTGTGTACTGACCTCACCGCGTCCCGTGTAATGACCTCACCGCGTCCCGTGTACTGACCTCACCGCGTCCTGTGTACTGACCTCACCGCGTCTTGTGGACCTCACGCCGATTCACGTTCCCGGAGCATAGCCTCTGGTGACGTCAACAGTCCCGCTCACGTCGCGGAGTTGTGACGTTACGAAGTCGCTCCAGCGGCCATGGCGGGATGTGGGAGTGAAGAGGGGCTCTGTGAAAGCTCAGGGCAGCAGGTCAAACATAGACAAGAAAATTTCCTGCTGATCATCCTCAGTTAATGAATCAATTTCTCCATGTCAAACACCACTTGGAGGAAACACTGAGGGTGTTAAGGGTGCCGATATGCTCTGGGTGGGGGGGGCTTCAATGACCATAACAAGAAGTGGCTCAGTAGTACCACCACAGACCGACCTAGTTTGGTTCTAAAGGTAGTCATGATGTGGAGATGCCGGCGTTGGACGGGGTAAACACAGTAAGAAGTATCACCAAACCAGGTTAAAGTCCAACAGGTTTATTTGGTAGCAAAATTTTGTGAGACTTCTTACTTGGTTCTAAAGGACATAGCTGTTAGCTTGGAGCTAGTGGAAAAACATACTTGACCTCATCCTCACCAACCCATGTGTTGCAGATGCTTTCATTTGATTTGATTTGATTTATTATTGTCACATGCATTAGCATACAGTGAAAAATATTGTTTCTTGCGCACTATACAGACAACGCATACTGTTCATA
Source organism: Mustelus asterias (assembly GCF_964213995.1). Lineage (NCBI taxonomy): Eukaryota > Metazoa > Chordata > Chondrichthyes > Carcharhiniformes > Triakidae > Mustelus > Mustelus asterias. Next base: position 94,626,827 of record NC_135803.1, on the reverse strand, counting down.
GAGAAGGAAAGGAGAGGGCGGCATGGTGGCACAGTGGTTAGCACTGCTGCCTCACACCTCCAGGGACTTGGGTTCGATTCCCAGCTTGGGTCACTGTGCGGAGTCTGCACTTTCTCCCCATATCTGCGTGGGTTTCCTCCGGGTTCTCCAGTTTCCTCCCACACTACAAAGATGTGTGGGTTAGATTGATTGGCAATGCTAAATTGACCTTAGTGTCAGGGGGATTAGCAGGGTAAATGGGTGGGGTTATGGAGATAGGGCCTGGGTGGGATGTGGTCGGTACAGACTCAATGGATCGAATGGCCTCCTCCTGTACTATAGGGATTCTATGGAAGAACAGCTTCTTTCCTGCTGCCATTAAGTTGATCTTTCTCTCTACCCTGGCTATGACTGTAGCACTACATTCTGCACTCATCATAGAATCATAGAAACCCTACAGTGAAGAAGGAGGCCATTCGGCCCATCGAGTCTGCACTGGGACAACAATCCCACCTAGGGTACAGGTAGGGGAATCCCATCTGTGTTCTTGAGTCGGTTGGTACATGTCCTCAGACTTTTGTATCTTATTCCTGACGGAAGAAGGTGGAAAGGAATATGTCCAGGGTGTGTGGGGGTCTTTATTATGCTGGCTGCTTTTCCGAGTTAGCGGAATGGGTGGAGGCTGGTTTGAGTGATGGACTGGGCTTCGTTCACGACCTTTTATAGTTTCTTGCGGTTTTGGATAGAGCAGGAGCCATACCAAGCTGTGATACAACCGGAAATAATGCTTTTTATGGTGCATCTGTAAACGTTGGTGAGAGTCATAGTGGACATATCAAATTTCCTTAGTCTTCTGAGAAAGTAGAGGCTTGGTGGACTTTCTTAACTATGGTCTCGGCATGGGGGGACGAGGACAGCTTGTTGGTGATCTGGACACCTAAAAACCTGAAGCTCCCGACCATTTCTAATTCATCCCCATTGATTGTTTGAGAGCCGACCTACTATGGTGGTGTTATCAGCAAACTTAAAAATCGAGTTGAAGGGGAATTTGGCCACACAGTCACATGTGTATAAAGAGTATAGTAAGGGATGGAGGACACAGCCTTGTGGGGCACTGGTGTTGAGGATGATCGTGGAGGAGGTGTTGTTGCCTATCCTTACTGATTGTGGTCCGTGTGTTAGGAAGTTCAGGATCCAGCTGCAGAGGGAGGAGCCGAGCCCCAGGCCACAGAGTTTGGAGATGAGTCTCGTAGGAATAATGGTGTTGAAGGCTGAGCTGTAGTCGATAAATAGGAGTCTGATATAGGTGTCTTTGTTATCTAGGTGTTCCAGGGTTGAGTGCAGGGCCAGGGAGATGGCGTCTGCTGTGGACCTGTTGCGGCGGTAGGCAAACTGTAGAGGATCCAGGCAATCCGGGAGGCCAGAATTGATTCGTGCCATAACTAACCTTTCAAAGCACTTCATAATGATAGATGTGAGACTGAGGATAGTTGAGGATAGTTGGATACAGAGCGAGACTGCGGATAGTTGGGAACCTGTCTCGGGGGCAGGGAATTCATATGGTGTTCGTGGAAGTGGAAATGAATAGGGTTGGGAAGCATTTTCCGATCAGGGCCAGTGTGATCTCCTGGACTCGTTTCGATCGCCTCAGGGGGTCGGAGAGGAATTTCCCAGATTTTTTTTCTCCCCATTTTGGCCCTGGGGTTTTCACTCTGGGTTTTCGCCTCTCCCTGGAGATCACATGGTCTGGAATGGGGGGGTGGGGGTGAGTTAATAGGTTGTGATGAACAAAGCATCATAGCTGTGAGGGACAGCTCGGTGGATAGGATATTGGTATGTAGATAGGCTGGAAAATTGGGCGGGGATCCTGGATTCAGGATTCAATCCTGGACCGGGGAGCGGCGCGGGCTTGGAGGGCCGAAGGGCCTGTTCCTGTGCTGTATTGTTCTTTGTTCTTTATGTCAGAGCCACTGGATGATAGTCATTAAGGCATGCTGCTTGGCTTTTCTTTGGCACCAGGATGATGATTGTCTTCTTGAAGCAGATAGGGGCCTCAGATTGTTGTAAAGAGAGGTTGAAGATGTCTGCCTGCTGATCCGCGCAGGATGCATCTGTCCATGACAGTTTTGATAGGAGTGACCAGCAGAATTGTACTGAACCACAATCTGTAACCTCATAGCCAAGAGTACCCCCCGCTCTAGCATTACCAAACCAGGGGATCAACCCTGGTTCAATGAAGAGTACAGGAGGGCATGCTGGGAGACACAACAGGCATATCTAAAAATGAGGTATCAATCTGGTGGAGCTACAACACATGACAACTTGTGTGCCAAACAGCATAAGCAGAAAATAATAGGCACAGCAAAGCAATTCCATAACCAGCAGATCAGATCTAAGATCTGCAGTCCTGCAACATACAGTTGTAAATGGTGGTGAATAATTCAACAACTCACCGGAAGAGGAGGTGCCACAAATATCCCCATCCTCAATGATTGATGAGCCAAGTACATCAGTGGAAAATATAAGGCAGAAGCATTCGCAACAATCTTCAGCCAGAAGTGCCGAGTGCATGATCCATTTTGGCCTCATCCAGAGGTCCCCAGCATCAGGGGGCGACATGGTGGCACGGTAGTTAGCATTGTTGCCTCATAGTACCAGGGGCCCAGGTTCAATTTTGGCCTCAGGTCACTGTCTGTGTGGAATTTGCACATTCTCCCTGTATCTGCGTGGGTTTCACCTGGGTGCTCCGGTTTCCTCCCACACTGCAAAAATGTGTGGGTTAGGTTGATTGGCCATGATAACTTGTCCCTTTGTGCTGGGGGACTGGCAGATTAAATACATGGGTTTACGGGGATAGGGCCTGGGTGGAATTGTGGTCAGTGCAGACTTGATGGGCCAAATGGCCTCCTTCTGCACTGCAAGGATTCTATGATCACAGATGTCAGTTTTCAATTCGATTCAATCTGTGATGTCACTGAATGCACTGGATACTGTAAAGGCTCTGGGCCCTGACAATATTCCAGCCATAGTACTGAAGATTTGTACTCCAGAATATGTCACACCCTTAGCCAAGCTGTTCCAATGCAGCTACACACTGGCATCTAACTGGCAATGTGGAAAATTGCCCAGCTATGTCCCATACACAAGAGACAGGACAACTCCAACCTGGCTCCACACTACAGGACAGGACAAATCCAACCGCCCCATCACTCTACTCTCAATCATCAGTAAAGTGTTGGAAAAGGTCATCAACAAGGTGGCAAAGATGGAGAGGGAGTAAAGAAGGGGCAAACGGGGAAGAAGAGGAAGGCAGGAAGGGGAATGATTGTACAGGAAGGGGGAGGGGGCAATGATTGGGACTGGAGTGGAAGGTAACATTGTCAACCCTTCAGGATTGGCCAGGAGTCTCCAGGAACTGAAGATCAAACTCCAGAGCACCATTGCCCTGGAGACACATTTTTGGTCATTTTATTTGAACATTTCTCTTTACCAGAATATTTAAAATTATAAAATTATTGAAAATGAGGTGGAAAAAAGATAGTTCAGCTGACAGTCAAATGTCATCCAATTGGGTAATGAGTCTTTTTGTTTTCCAATTGGAATAAGAAGGCAGCACATCACAAGGATTGGATGTGCTGTCCAACTAATGACTGTAGTGTGGAGCCAACCTTGATGAAACCTCCACGAATATATTTAGTCTCAGTTGGCAACTCCAGAGGAAGTGGGTGCAGGACTGACCAATGGGGAATATGCAGAAGAGTTTTTCACTTCTAGGGAGCTGAAAGGACACAATGGGCCAAATGGCCTCTTTCTGTGCTGTAACTATTCCATGATTCTACCAAGCTTTAGAAAAGAGTGCAAAGGAGACCTGCTGCGATAGAGGCAAGGAGAATAGGAAAGTAATATAGTGTTTAAATGGAGGTAGATTGCAGAACTCTGGGTGTCTTGGGTGAACACATGGCATCTCCACATCATGGGTGTCTTGGTACATGGATCACAAAACGTTAGTACACAGGTACATCAAGTGTAGAGAACTGGGAGACATCATTTAAAAATAAGGGGTCTCCCAGTTGAGATGGAGATAGAGTCACAAGGTGGGATTTTACGGCCTCCCTCGGGCAAGGTTGTAAAATCCCACCCAAGGCCAACGGGGATTTCCATTCTGGGAATCTTGCCCACCCTGATTCCGGGGTGGGCGAGGTGGTAGGTTTGTGGCGATAGATTTTTACAGCACTTCGGCCCTCAAGTCTGCACTGACCATCAAACACCGATCTATTATAATCCCATTTTTCATTACTTGGTCTGTAGCCTTGTTATATCGCTAACTTTTCTGAGTACTGATGAAATGCCATTGAATGGAAGCATTAACATACTTTCTTTCTCCACACATGCTGCCGTACATGAATATTTCCAGAGTTTGCTGTTTTTGTTTTGAATTTCCAGCATCCTGAGCATTTCGCACCAAACAAATTCCATTGATTGAACAAAATTATGGCTCCAAGTAAGTGAAATTGAAGTTTGTAAGATTTTGTGACTTTTACAATACATAGCACATTATAAAGAAAAAAATGAAAGCAGGCCCAAACCTAATTCAATATTCTGCCTCCACACCCCATCGCTGAAGACAAGCTTACAGTGGTGTGGCTTAGTCTTCAGACAGAAGAACCAAAGCTGCTTCCGTATTGCAATAAAACACACTATAAAACGATGCTTATCACAGACTGAAATAAACTCTCCCTGCCTCTTCTAGTTTGTTTTCCCTATCCCAGTTGCTCTCTCAGAAATCAGTTCCAGGTAATTACTTTTGGCCCCCGAAGAAGAGAGTTCCAAAAACAGCGTTGTACTCCAGCAAGGTTCAGTCAATGTGATGATAAAAGTTCACAGATCTGAAACATTGGCTGAAACTTTCTGTCCTTGTTCATGGCTGGGATTTTCTGGTGCCATGGAGAATTAATGGAGTTTTGGCCAGAACGCCAAATTTTCCGTTCTCGCTCGGGGTCCTGCCGCAAACAAGACCAGAGAATCTCACCCAGTAACTCTGTTTCTCTGCAAGTGCTGCCTACCTGCTGAGTACATTCAGCATTGTCTGCTTTATTTCAGTCAACGTGCTTCAGTTGTAAGCCATCCTATTAGATACTGTGCATGCACATACCATGCATACAAAACAGTTTCTCCTGAGTTGCCAAAAGCAACACTGAACAGACCCAATCATTGATTCCAGTATATTGCAGCAAAAGTTTTTATAATGTGCAAATTAAGAGGGCAATATTTAGGATAGTTCCCCAGTGAGATTTTAGAAAAGACCGTGGTGACTTTCAGTTCGGAAAATAATAATAAAGGCTTTTAGTTCTAGAATCACATTTGGAAAGAAAGATCAATAGTATTCTAAAATATTTTCACCGAGTAATTAAAAAGTAAAGACATAACTCGTCACCAAGATAACGTTAGCCTCATACAACATTTGGTGAACCAAATGCTTACCCTATGTTACAATCAAAAGTAACTTTACTTCCAAAAGTAGCATTTGGTTCCTTATAATATCCACCCAGCATCTTTCCTGATTAACGCAGTTCATCGCTACTTAGAAAAAGGGAAATGGAAATAAGAAGGAACTTTTTTGTCTTTGTGGGTTGTTAGTATGTGGAATTCTCTACCCCTGTGAGCAGTTGGAGATGGGGTCATTGAACTATTTTTAGGGCTGACTTAGACACATGATTGACAAGAGAGTCAAAGGTTAGAAAGGGTAGACAGACAAGTAGAGTTGAGGCCACAATAAAATCAGTCATGATCTCAAATGACCGACTATGCTCAAGGGGCTGAATGGCCTACTGCTCCTAATTGAATGTATGAGACTGAGTCCTTAGAGCAGTGAAGGTTAAGGAGAGACTTAATAGGGATGATTGAATTTATGAATGGTTTTGACAGAGTAAATAGGGAGAAAATATGTCCACTGACAGGTGAGTCAGCAACTTGATAGCATGAATTTAGGTTTTTTATACGAGGAGTTGCAATCAAATGCACTGGCCGAAGGATTAGTGGAAGGTAATTCAATTGTAACATTGATAAGGGAATTGTTTAAATAGACGAAAAGTAAAAATTTACATTTGAAATAAAACAGAAAATGTTGCAAATACTCAGGTCTCTGGAGAGAGAGAAACAGAGTTAACAATTTCAGGTTGATAATGATCTTTCATTATTACTGCTACCTTCATTGATTAACTAGAGACATATTGATTGAGAACATTCTTTGTATGCATATCCTTCCTTATCCTTAGTACCAGGTTTTCCCAGTCTCAAGTATAGTAATGAAAACTAGCTAATATTTCTATATTTTTGCAATAGGCGTTTGAAATCATTGATACCCATACCGTGACCCTCAATCTTTAACACTTGTTATGTACTGCACTTGTTGTATAAAAGAACATAAAGTGATAGCACGTGGGGCTGGGTGAAAACAACAACGCAGGTTTATTGATAAGTTGCTGATTCTACAGCAGCTTGAGATGATGTCATGAACTATATATGTGACTAAACTCTTAAAGTGACAGCAAATATATATATATAACATCCCTCCCTCTACTTTTTGATTTGATTTATTATTGTCACATGTATTAACATACAGTGAAAAGTATTGTTTCTTGCGCGCTATACCGACAAATATCATTCATAGAGAAGGAAATGAGAGATTGCAGAATGTAGTGTTACAGTCATAGCTAGAGTGTAGAGAAAGATCAGCATAATGCAAGGTAAGTCCATTCAAAAGTCTGACAGCAGCAGGAAAGAAGCTGTTCTTGAGTCGGTTGGTATGTGACCTCAGACCTTTGTATCTTTTTCCCGAAAGAAGAAGATGGAAGAGAGAATGTCCGGGGTGCGTGGGGTCCTTAATTATGCTGGCTGCTTTGCTGAGGTGGCGGGAAGTGTAGACAGAGTCAATGGATGGGAGGCTGGTTTGCGTGATGGATTAAGCTATATTCACGACCGTTTGTAGTTCCTTGTGGCCTTGGGCAGAGCAGGAGCCATACCAAGCTGTGATACAGCCAGAAAGAATGCTTTCTATGGTGCATCTGTAAAAGTTGGTGAGAGACGTAGCTGACTTGCCAAATTTTGTTAGTCTTCTGAGAAAGTGTCGGCATGGGGGGGACCAGGGCAGGTTGTTGGTGATCTGGACACCTAAAAACGTGAAGCTCTTGACCCTTTCTACTTCGTCCCCATTGATGTACACAGGGGCTTTTTCTCCTTTACGCTTCCTGAAGTCGATGACAATCTCCTTCGTTTTGTTGACATTGAGGGAGAGATTATTGTTGCTGCACCAGTTCACCAGATTCTCTATCTCCTTCGTTTTGTTGACATTGAGGGAGAGATTATTGTTGCTGCACCAGTTCACCAGATTCTCTATCTCATTCCTGTGCTCTGTCTCATCATTGTTTGAGACCCGACCCACTATGGCGGTGTCGTCAGCAAACTTGAAAATCAAATTGGAGGGGAATTTGGCCGCACAGTCATAGCTGTATAAGGAGTATAGTAGGGTGCTGAGAACACAGCCTTGTGGGGCACCGGTGTTGAGGATGATCGTGGAGGAGATGTTGTTGCCTATCCTTACTGATTGTGATCTGTGAGTTAGGAAGTTCAGGATCCAGTCACAGAGGGAGGTGCCGAGGCCCAGGCCACGAAGTTTGGAGATGAGTTTCGTGGGAATAATAGTGTTGAAGGCTGAGCTGTAGTCAATAAATAGGAGTCTGACATAGGTGTCCTTGTTATCTAGGTGTTCCAGGGTTGAGTGCAGGGCCATAAGACCATAAGACCATAAGACATAGGAGCGGAAGTAAGGCCATTCGGCCCATCGAGTCCACTCCACCATTCAATCATGGTTGATTTCAACTCCATTTACCCGCTCTCTCCCCATAGCCCTTAATTCCTCGAGAAATCAAGAATTTATCAATTTCTGTCTTGAAGACGCTCAACGTCTCGGCCTCCACAGCCCTCTGTGGCAATGAATTCCACAGACCCACCACTCTCTGGCTGAAGAAATTTCTCCTCATCTCTGTTCTAAAGTGACTCCCTTTTATTCTAAGGCTGTGCCCCCGCGTCCTAGTCTCCCCTGTTAATGGAAACAACTTCCCTACGTCCATCCTATCTAAGCCGTTCATTATCTTGTAAGTTTCTATCAGATCTCCCCTCAACCTCCTAAACTCCAATGAATATAATCCCACGATCCTCAGACGTTCATCGTATGTCAGGCCTACCATTCCTGGGATCATCCGTGTGAATCTCCGCTGGACCCGCTCCAGTGCCAGTATGTCCTTCCTGAGGTGTGGGGCCCAAAATTGCTCACAGTACTCCAAATGGGGCCTAACCAGTGCTTTATAAAGCCTCAGAAGTACATCCCTGCTTTTGTATTCCAAGCCTCTTGAGATAAATGACAACATTACATTTGCTTTCTTAATTACGGACTCAACCTGCAAGTTTACCTTTAGAGAATCCTGGACTAGGACTCCCAAGTCCCTTTGCACTTTAGCATTATGAATTTTGTCACCGTTTAGAAAATAGTCCATGCCTCTATTCTTTTTTCCAAAGTGTACGACCTCGCACTTGCCCACGTTGAATTTCATCAGCCACTTCTTGGACCACTCTCCTAAACTGTCTAAATCTTTCTGCAGCCTCCCCACCTCCTCAATACTACCTGCCCCTCCACCTATCTTTGTATCATCGGCAAACTTGGCCAGAATGCTCCCAGTCCCGTCATCTAGATCGTTAATATATAAAGAGAACAGCTGTGGCCCCAACACTGAACCCTGCGGGACACCACTTGTCACCGGTTGCCATTCTGAGAAAGAACCTTTTATCCCAACTCTCTGCCTTCTGTCTGACAGCCAATCGTCAATCCATGTTAGTACCTTGCCTCGAATACCATGGGCCCTTATTTTACTCAGCAGTCTCCCGTGAGGCACCTTGTCAAAGGCCTTTTGGAAGTCAAGATAGATAACATCCATTGGCTCTCCTTGGTCTAACCTATTTGTTATCTCTTCAAAGAACTCTAACAGGTTTGTCAGGCACGACCTCCCCTTACTAAATCCATGCTGACTTGTCTTAATCCGACCCTGCACTTCCAAGAATTTAGAAATCTCATCCTTAACGATGGATTCTAGAATTTTGCCAACAACTGAGGTTAGGCTAATTGGCCTATAATTTTCCATCTTTTTTCTTGTTCCCTTCTTGAACAGTGGGGTTACAACAGCGATTTTCCAATCCTCTGGGACTTTCCCTGACTCCAGTGACTTTTGAAAGATCATAACTAACGCCTCCACTATTTCTTCAGCTATCTCCTTTAGAACTCTAGGATGTAGCCCATCTGGGCCCATCTGGGCCAGGGAGATGGCGTCTGCTGTGGACCTGTTGCGGCAGTAGGCAAACTGTAGAGGATCCAGATAGTTCGGGAGGCTGGAACTGATTCGTGCCATGATTAACCTTTCGAAGCACTTCATAATGATGGATGTCAGAGCCACCGGCCGATAGTCATTAAGGCACGCTGCTTGGTTTTTCTTAGGTACTGGGATGACTTCTAAGGTCACAAAGCAACAAATAATCATAGTATTTTACATAGTCATCAAAACATATGTACAAGGGCAGAGAATAATACAATTAATAGGAAAGACAATCAGGTGGGCACCTATTCCACATTGGCTGCTTGTGCATTTCAGGAATTTAGTTATTCTTGACTTTGGAGGTATGTCTGTACCTTCAGAGGATGTCTGTACCCTGGATGGTGTAAAGAGTTTCTTTTGCAGAAGGAAGACTAGTAGCAGCAAGGGATTCTCCAGCAATCACGGTTTCTGTTGATTGCTCCAAAGTCAAAATTACTGTTTACGATGGTAAAGTAGGTGCTGAAGTTTTCCAAAAAAGCAATCTCTTCTAGTGTGTTATGTGTTATGATGATGAGCAGGTGTTGAGATTCAGCTGCAACATTAATTTGCAGGTAGACCTGCGAAAGGTTAATTTTGCTGAACTTCTGTCCTCCTGTAACAGCTTTTTTGAAATTTAATGCAATGCACAAAACCCCCTCTCTCCGTTTCGCACTACCTCTGTGCCTCATCTAACTGCACCTGTTGCAAATTCTGTAGCCTGACCACTTCGGGATGTCAGTTTTTAATTTTCGGTATGGACCTTTCTCTTTTCTGCTCAACAACCATAATGGTCCGATGTCAGATGCAATCGCTGACCTGCTGTTGATTCTGCCCCAATGTCGAAAGTATCGAGGTTTCCAGTTGGTAAATGCAGCTCTGATTTTCTTTTCCTTCATTTTACTCAAAAATAATTTTATTTGCTCCTCATCACCAGTATTCTTTTTATTCTGTTATATACTACATTTGTTGGAAAAAAAACATAAAGTGATATCACGTGGGGGTGGGTAAAAACAACCCAGGTTTATTGATATGCTGTTGGCTCTCCAAAGACCTGATCGAGACTAGGCAAAAGCCCACAAAGCAGCCAATAATTTCACAAACTATACACATAACTAGACATTTAAAGTTATAGTTGCAACAACACAAGATCTCCAAATAGATAACAACATCCATAATGTGACCCTCAATCATTCCAGATAGAGTTTGTGGAGAGGACTTGGAGAGCATGGCATTGAGTTTCTGAAGTTCTGCTGCAGCTGCCCTTGATCCTGTCTTTGCTCTTTCAACAATTGGTTGATGTTGGGTTGTGTCTGAGTTGCTTCTTGGAGCACCCAGATTGTCCCGTCTTGAGTTAGCATTGGTGAGCAGCTGAATAAGGGTGTCCATGTCTCTTTTAGGTCTCTTATCAACCCTCAGCTTATGCCCACATTCTCCATCACTTGTAACATTGCAAGCGGTCGGGCAATGATATAGGCAGAGTTTCATGACACAATGTTGATACCCAGAAGTCCAAGTCCAATGAATAAACAATTTATTAATTGGAGCATACCACACAGCAAGTATACCACACCGTGAGTATACCACACCGCGAGTATACCACACATGGGTGACCCACACAGTGAGTATATCACACAGTGGGTAACCCACACAGTGAGTATACCACACAGCAAATAACCCACTCAGCGAGTATACCACGCAGCGAGTAACCCACACAGTAATTACCCACACAGCGAGTATATCACACAGCGGGCAACTCACACAGCGGGCAACCCACACAGCGAGCAACCCACACAGCAAGTAAACCACACAGCAGATAACCCACATAGCGAGTATACAACACAGCGAGTAACCACACAGCAGGCAACCCACACAGTGAGTATACCACACAGCGAGTAACCCACACAGTGGATAACCCACACAATAGGTATACCACACAGAGAATACCCACACAGTGGGTAACCCACATTGCAGGTAACTCATACAGTGGGTATATCATACAGCGAGTAACCCACACAGGCAACTGACACAGCAGGTATACCACACAGTGGGTGTGTCACACATCAGATAACTCACATAGCGGATATACCACGCAGCAGGTAACCCACACAGCAAGTATACTACACAGCGGGTATACCACACAGCAGGTATACCACACAGTGGGTATATCACACAGCAGGTAACTCACATAGTGGGAATACCACACAGCAGGTAACCCACACAGCAAGTAACCCTTACAGCTGTAATATTATTGATGGGGGAAGGGGGTGGTCCTGGGCTGCGGTGATAGGGTCTGTGCTGTAATATTGTTGATGGAGGAAGGAGGTAATCCTGGGCTGTGAGAGTAGGGTGTGGGCTATAGTAATATTGATGGGGTGGGGCGTTGCACCTGGGCTATGGTGCGACTGGCATATTCAAAGTGGATCATTGTTTCTTTTATTGTTTCACAGCACGGTAGTGACACGGGGGCGGCAGAGTGGTTAGCACTGCTGCTTCACAGCGCCAGGGACCCGGGTTCGATTCCCGGCTTGGGTCACTGTCTGTGTGGAGTTTGCACATTCTCCCCGTGTCTGTGGGGTTTCCTCCGGGTGCTCCGGTTTCCTCCCACAGTCCAAAGATGTGCTGGTTAGGTGCATTGACCCGAACAGGCGCCGGACTGTGGTGACTAGGGGAATTTCACAGTAACTTCACTGCAGTGTTAATGTAAGCCTTACTTGTGACTGATAAATAAACTTTTGATCTTCACAAAGAACACACATACGTTCTGGAGATTGAACCATTCTTGATCAGTTACACACTGGGATTCACCCCAGCCAGGAGAACAAACTGTTCTATATTAGACACCTGTAGTATTGAGTCCTGAGAGAGAAGATTCCCAACGGTGGACTCCTGTGCACAGCTTACACGATGGTTTGTTATTGCTGGTTTGAAAGTTAAGAGCCGGATTGAGACGGAATATCCTGGCATGCACACATCTACAGGAAATGCACTTTTACTGACCAAATCCGATGGTTCTGAATGAGTGACACCAACAGCAGTCAATCAAGATAAAAGTGTCCATGTGTAATTTCATTTTAGCTCTGGCTCAGTTGGTGGTACTCTTGCTTGTTCAATCATAAAATTGTAGGGTTCAAACTGCACTCCAGAGACTTGAGTGCGTAATATAGGCTTGGCATCCCAGAGCAGATTTTTGCTCGGCAATATTTTGCTTGTTATACAAATCGCAGCTGCAGGTAGAGGCCCAACCCTGATGTCTGGATGATGCTAAGCTCCAAGGGAAATCATCTTGCTTATTTGAACATAGAAGACCTAATCATCAAAACAGATTATCTGCTCATTATCAACTTGCTGTACACAAATTGGCTGCTGTGTTTCCTATAGTGGCGACATTTAAAAAAAACAATTAATTGGTTGTGAAGTGCTTTGAGATGTTGTGAAAGTTGTAAACTCTTTCTTAACTGTAGTCAAGTTATGCAACTTTGTTTGGCCCAACCTGCAAATTAAAGCATGTGACTTTGCTGGTTCCTCCAATGCTTCAGATCTTCAGTGGTTACATCATGTTAAATTGTCAGGAGCCTCGATCTAAACTCATTTATTGACTAATAATATGGAGCATTCCCCCCCCACACAAATATATCAAAATGCACTGAACTAATGTGACTCTCTTTAAACCCCCATTACAGAATGTTACACAGCATCAGTGGGTGATTGTGAAACTATTGGTCTTTACCCTCTCCTGAATGGTGACATGGCAGCATACAGACCAACATATCACAGGAACAACGTCTAATGTTGACTCTGTACTATTAATTGGATTCAATTGAAGCTGAAACTCTCCAAGATGCCACTCCCTGTTCCTCTTATCACCTGACTAACTCTGATTTAATGTTCTGTATCCTCCAGACCCATGGAACCATTCAACCTCTCTACAGAACCTCCTCCTCACTGTGTTTATTAGGGCTCCAATCCACATCTCAACAAATGTGTGTCCCAGTAGATTGAAGAAACTAAAAGTTTTTTTTGCATTTCTCTGCACCCATTTATTTTCAGAATGGAGTTCTGCCCCAAGAGCTTAGACAGCATCATGCAGGAAAACTTGCATTTGTATAGAACCTAGTAAAATATCCTGAGGCACATGAACAAGAGATGTATAGAAAATATCTGCTCAGCCAAGAGTGATGAGGAGGGGTGATAAAAAGCTTGGTCAGAGGTGAGTTTCAGGGAAGACGGGGTAGGTGGTGGTAATAGAAGCAGGGTTGTGATGGTAATGCCAGATTTGGATGTAGGCAGCTGAAGACAAAGGGACTGGGTTGAGTCCAGTGGGCCATAATTTAGAATGTGAAGTGTTATGGTCAGTAAAATGATGCAGTTATATGTGGCCAATCTATTAGGCACGAACCTGTGTCAGTTTCTGTAACACTGGAGTAATTCTCTGATGAAGTTGGTTAGTGCTTTGGAACAGTTTTACATAAGATTACTCTTAAAATTGCTTCACAGCAGTTAGCACTGAGCCTGAGGTCTAAAAAGTTGGGAGGCTGGAATATTCTGGGGAGGTGGGGCACACATTGCAGTAATCACAAAAGCCATTATAAAATGCTTAAGACAAAAAAAAATTCATAGTACGATTTATTTAAAAAATGTTTAATGAGCAAGGAAAAGATTTTTGTAAACACAACAAAAAATAGTGGGTTAATAGATATCTGCACTGTACAGGCAGCTGAGTGACAAACTGGACAATTGGCTTTTCCTTTATGGGGCTGGAAGTGGGAGGGGACATGAGTCTTGTGCCCACACCATTGCTGTGCAAGGAAGACAATGACACCCAGTGTCAGCACCAGCCCCCTATCTACAGGCCAGCTCTAAAGCTTCTGCCACTTTCATTCCATGTGTTTCAAGAATTCACCAGTGCAAATTTCACTTCCCACACCAGCCAGATTCTCATCCAGTACTTCCTGGAAATGTGCCTTCACTTCTTTCCCTGCAGTACAGTCTCTTGCTCTTCAGCCTGGCCCACACTGTTGCTTAGAGGAGCTTACACTTTGATCACACTCTACAAAGTTTCTCCTAAGCAAAATAAGTTGGAAGCCCACATTTGTTCAGTGCTGACAAACATACATTTTCCACCAGTGATTGCTGTGCAATACAAATTAAGAACACAGATCCTTGTTGACTTTTGCAGATCTCAGTCCAGGGTTTTTAACAAATTCTTTTCTCCAAATTGCTCTCCAAATTGAGCAGTTATGGAAACTTATTGCCACAGGAGCTTCCTGAATTGGAGTGCCAAATATCCAACTAATAAAGTTATGCTCACAGTTCATGCCCAATAGGGACGAGTTCAGACTATCCTAAATCCATTTCACATGGGGTCCTTACTGCAAGAACGGAGACTAATCCAGTCAATCAGCAATTGATTTGAACTAAAGGCCATTAAGATAAATCACAATGTTGAAGTGGGTTAACAATAAAACAAAACGTTGCTATAACCTCGGAGCTGCTGAATGGCTACATTCTACAGCATTGCTCAGAGAACCTGCCAGTATACATTTCACAAGCACTTCCATGCTCCAACTCTTTCTCCCCCCCAAACACCACAAGGAACATGTCCCAAAAATCAGTTTATTTTATAGCAAATCTCAAGACATTAAAGTCCCCTTTTTATTAATAAATACAAAAAAGGCAAGTGAAAAACCAATGGAAATGTACAGTAACGAGGTGGTGGCAGGGCACACTTGGGGCTTCACTAGAGTTCATTCCGTGATTTGGCAGCTTGGGGGGCATACTTGGGCATCAGCTCAGTGATTTTGCGAATGAAGTCCGATTTCTCTGCGCAGCCTTTACATGACTCGCCCCACTCTTCCAGGATCTTCTTCAGCTCCTTGACTCGCAGCTTCTTCAGATCAACTGTGCTCAGGTCAACCTGCTTATCTGTGTTTCCATACAGTAGAAAGAAACAGACAAGGTCAGCAGCACCATTCTCAAACCCTTTTCCCAATACACAACCTCCCACTATACAGTTCGCCATTTGAGGACATCAGTCCTGCATGGGCTGGACCTTTGGGTTGGGTGTCTCCACAAAAAAGTGAGCCAATGTGCTAAAACCTGGTGTTTGCAATGTCTTTATACAAATACACATTTCCCCTTAATGCTGTATGATGTACCACTGCACAAAGTCCCATTGGTTAAACAAAATCACCTCTGCATTTAGCAAGATGCAGCAACTCATTAACCAATGAAAGAATCAACATTTCTATAGTGACTTTGACAACTTCTGAAGAGAAGTCACTGTTGTAATGTAGAGAACGCAGCAGATAGTAGTTTTAAATAGCAATGAGATTGCATCATCTCCTACTCTTAACATTCATTCCCCAGAAAACTCAGACCCATCATGAAGACCACCCCACAAGGATGGAAATGAGAGAAGTTGGGGTAAATCAAGACTTTTGAGTTCCACATTAAACAAAACTACATTGATGAATATACTTCATTCTTAAAATGCTGTATTTAGGATTCAGTTTGACCCCAACAACAATGTAACTGTGATTAGAGAAGCACCCTATTTCCATAGACTGAGCCCTAATTGTACATCATTAGTGAGAAAATGGGGCTCACTCATCCACCCACAGAGACTTGGACGCTGTATAAAAGAGCAAGAACTCCCATTGAGCCAAACTCTCGGAAGCAAATCTCAACAACCATTGCAAGCTAGTGAACCCCAAATTAGAAGAAACATCCCAATAATTTATAGCCTAAAACAGGTAAATAATGCAGTAGGGTTCAGCTGCTCCTGTGTACCTTTGGTCTGAATCTTCCCAAGCTCCACAAACTCAAGTCGCATGTCTTACTGAGCAAATCTGGAGGTGTGAAGCCAAAATCCCAGCCAGCAAAATAGATTCACTGCACTGAGCCAGCACCTATACAGACCCAACTCCAATGACACCAGTCAAAAACACATTTATACACGTCACTCAGAGAAGGTGTGATAAGTTTTTAAATGAATACTTAAAGGCTGAAGAGAGGGTGGTAGTCTGTGGAAAACTTAAAAGTGCTACCTTTTAGTTTTAGAAAGAAAAGAAAGCAGCTGTAAAACAAATACAAGTACAATTAATTAAAAAAAAGCTGTGCCTCAACCTCTTCTACCCATCCTTGTTCCATAATCCTAGATGTGGTGTGGTCACTTTTGTTATGCAGGAAATGTGGTTACTAGATGGTGCATAGAAAGATCCCACAAACATCAGTGAGAGCTTCACTGCTCTTTGAAATGGAGTAAGAGTTTTAACAACACCAGGTTAAAGTCCAACAGGTTTATTTGGTAGCAAACACCATTGCTACCAAATAAACCTGTTGGACTTTAACCTGGTGTTGTTAAAACTCTTACTGTGTTCACCCCAGTCCAAAGCCGGCATCTCCACATCTTTGAAATGGAGCCATTGGGACTTCTACATCCACCACCTCTGCTGAAAGACAGTTCCTCTTACAAAGCAGCACTTCTTCAGTGCTACCCTGAAGTGTCAGTTTGAATGTCTCTGCTCAAGTTGCTGGAGTGGGACTCAAACTTGCAACCATCTGACTCCTCAAGCAAGAACCTTAGCTGGTCAAGAGAGAGGATTACAATTTTTGGGGTGTCCTTTGTTGATGCAGATTTAGAATGAGGTTATACACCTATGGGTGGCATTGCTGCCTCAGTGCTAGGGACCTGGGTTCAATTCTAGCCTTGGGTCACTATGTGTGGAGCTTGTTCTGCGTGGGTTTCCTCCGGGTGCTCCAGTTTCCTCCTACTGTCCAAAGATGTGCGGGTTAGGTGGATTGGCCATGCTAAATTGTCCCAGTGTCAGGGGGATTAGCGGGGTAAATATGTGGAGTTACTGGGTGGGATTGTTGTTGGTACAGACTCGATGGGCTGGATGGCCTGCTTCTGCACTGTAGGGTTTCCATGATATCCTGAACAAATCACTGAGTCTTGAAATATTCGATTGACTCCAGCCCACTGAGGTAGAATTTTTCCAATGTCCTTTTGTTTGAAGAAATGCTTCTGAATAGCACCCCGGAACAGCCCAGCTCAAATTTTAAGGTTGTGTGACCCTAACCCCACTTCTGGATTTTCTGAGGAAATGATGTTACTCTATACCCTATCAAATCCTACAATCATTTGAAATACCTTGATTAAATTAATCCTACAAACCACTCAACTAACTTTATGCAATCCATCTTCCTAATTTAACCATTCGAACACCAGCTTTGCGCCTGCACTGACCCTTACCATATTTCAGATCGCAGATCTGACTGTCGGTCTTCTTCAGTTTTTCACAGATTTTATTAACTGGCACATGATTGCTCATGGGTCTCGAGACTTCTTTAACTATCTTGGTGGCTGCATCACGTGTTGCGCCAATGTAATAGCACTGGAAACAAAGAAAAAAGGTGCATTAGGAGGATTTATATATCTCCCAGTTCTCCCACTCCCTTTCGATTGCTGCTTCAATCATTGACCATCACACTTCATTACCAAGCTTCAAGTATGCAGGTGTTTTGGGTATGGACACATGTTCAACACTGAATTAACTGATCGATTGTTCAGAAATAAGCTGCTGCTAAATAAACCCACGGCACAATCCATAAGAGTAGAAAACACGTTGGATTTAATCAAGTCTGATATGTTTAACAGATCCCAAAATGCAATCAGTTCAAAAGTCTTCGATCAGATACAATTCTGTCATTACTGATTAACTAATATGAATTACTCACCATATTAGAGTTACATTAAACATTTCCCATCTGCCAATATTTATGAGACACATTAAACAGCTCCTGGAACTAAATTCAAGACCACTGTGGGTTCAAACCTTCATCTGCAATACGGAGGCCTATTGTTAACACCAACATACCTGACTGGCCCTCTTTGTTGCCAGTGAACAGAAGTTGAAAAGAGGAGCTTTAAGACTTTGTGTTTGCCTGATTCATTCCATTGCCTGCAACAGGTATACGTAGGTGGTTTGGGGAGGGGTTGACAGGGCATTGGGGAGCAGGGAAGAAGGGCTTCAATGCCAAAGCAGCTTTTTAGGGAACTGTGGAAATAGGTCAGGACTTAAAACAGAAAGGCAACATTGCATCATCCTTCACATGTGTGCTTTAAGTTACCCAGCACAATCACTACCTCAGCACATCAAACTGCATTGCACATGCAAGACATGACATTGTAAATTATTAGCCACTTACAAATCGGTTTTCCTTGCCTTTGACATCTTTGCATGTTTGGGCTAAATGTTCCTCTATTTTATCAGGAGTGAAGCTTATACCTTGCTCAGTTAGAGAGTTGTAAAACCGCCCAAGAAATGACAAACATACTGTAAGAAAAAAAAACTTTCATTAAGGTTTGGCTTAACATTAAGAACAAAAATAACTTTTTAATCACCATTGGAATAGGAGGCCATTATGCTGCAATTAACTGCCAGCATTTTGCTGGAGTATTCCAGGTTTCTATTACCCTTTGAGAGAAAAGAGGATTCCTCAATTTCACGTTGAACAGCCTGGCTCTAATTTTGAGGCACACACTATTGTCCTTGATTTTCCAGAGAAAATAACTTCTCCATATCTCCCCGAATGTGTCATTTTTAAAACACCTCAAATAAGTAAAAGTTTCAATCTTCTAAACTCAAGTGAATACAAACCAGGTTCTCACAATGTGACCCTTTTAAGTACAGGTATCATTCTGCTCAATCTGCAATGCATCTCCTTTCTAACATGCAGTTCCCGCAGCTAAATACAATATTGCACATAGGGCCTGAACATAGCACTTATGCAATTCAAGTGCCACCTTTTCCCTTTTGTATTTCAGCCCACCTGAAACTTCACAACCTGGATACCAACTCCATTCCCATCCCTGGTTACCTGCCCAAAATAAACTTTTTCGGTGCCCAAACTGGTGATTCTGACCCCCATGATCAGTCGGTGCCACGTCCAATCACCTCAACACTCAATCGTTTGGCTACTCCAGCAGTGCTTCACACAAATGCTCACTTCAAATCTGGGCCATGTGCAAATCTCACATCCATCATCCTGGTGCACTACAATTTCCAAGTACTTCATAAAATCCCCAAAATGCATTAAATTCAAGCCTCTCATCTCGAAATCCAGTGAAATCCTCTCCAACCCCTATGAAAAACTCAAACAGCAAAGAGGCCATTCAGCTCTTTGAAAGACCTTTGCTTTTCTAACTCTGATCTACTGCACACCCACATTTTTCTACTCAATGGTTTATGCCGCAGTTTAATCTTCACACCAGCATGGAATTCTCCAACTGCATCTCTCCACACTGTCCCACTTCAAAAACATTTGAACCTGCTAAGAATCTGACTTTCTGCTCCATGATCTGTGTCTACTGTTGCATAAAAAGGATGGACAACCTTCCAATTCCCAGTCCTGGCCAGAAGGATGTCCCAAGACATTGGGAAGACCATGCAGACGCTACGACAAGGAATGAATGAACACCGCTCGACAATCACCAGGCAGGAGTGTTCCCTTCCAGTCGGGGAACACTTCAGCAGTCACGGGCATTCAGCCTCTGATCTTCAGGTAAGCGTTCTCCAAGACAGCCTTCACGACGACAACGCAGAATCGCTGAGCAGAAACTGATAGCCAAGTTCCGCACACATGAGGACGGTCTCAACCAGGATCTTGGGTTCATGTCACACTATCTGTAACCCCCACGACTTGCCTGGGCTTGCAAAATCTCACTAACTGTCCTGGCTGGAGACAATACGCACCTCTTTAACCTGAACTTGGCCCTCTCTCCACTCACATTGTCTGTACCTTTAAGACTTGATTACCTGTAAAGAGTTTCAACATTCCAACCATTATCTTGTAAATTGAGTGTGTGTCTATATATGACCTGTTTGTGAACACAAGTCCTCACGCACCTGATGAAGGAGCCTGAGACTCCAAAAGCTAGTGCCAAATAAACCTGTTGGACTTTAACCTGGTGTTGTGAGACTTCTTACTGTGTAGAATCCAGTGACAGCACAGGGTTACTTCACTCAACTCAAACACAATCTTGAAGCATCAACTGTAGGGAGGTCTCCAAATTACAGCCTATTTGCAAATACTGGAAACCATTAGCCAAAAGAAAATAGTCCCGAAGCGGCTATATTAAGTGGAGTGTCTGCTCAAGATCTCCAATTAGATAACAAGATGGTTAAGAAGGTATGAGGCATAAAATATAAGAGCACAGAGAGGTTAAGATGGAGCTGTATAAAATGCTGGTTAGGCCACAGCTAGAGTAGTGTGTGCAGTTCAGATCACCACACCACAGAAAGGATGCGATTTCACTGGAAAGGGTGCAGAGGAGATTCACCAGGATGTTGTCTGGGCTGAAGCATTTCAGCTATGAAGAGGGGCTGGCTAGGTTGGGAATGGTTTCCTTGGGCAGAGAAGGTACCTCATCGAGGTGTACAAAACTATGAGGGATATAGATAGGAAGCAATCTTTCTCATTAATTGAGCAGTCAATAACCAGGGGGCATAGATTTAAGATGAGCAGGAAATTGAGAGGAATTAAGGAAAAACACTTCTACCCAGAGGGTGGTGGGAATCTGTACTCATTGCATTAAAGGGTTGTGGAGGCAGAAATCCTCAGAACGCGCAATAAATGTTTAGATGAGCACCTGAAATGCCAGTGAATACAAAGCTACAGGACCAAGTGCTGGAAAATGAGTTAGAATAGACCGGTGTTTGATGGCCAGCAGAGATGGGCCAAAGGGCCTCTATGCTGTAAAACTGACTGTAAAATATACAGTTCTATGGGCCAAGATACAAGGACAAAGTTCAAAAGTTCAATCCAAAACCCGGTGCCTCCTAACAGGTTTTATTACTGTGAGATAATGCTCAGCATGCTAAAGGAAATACTTGCATTTCTGTAGTGCTTTTCACAGCTGATGAACATGCGTCAAACCCAATGAGGTATTTTGAATTGAAATTGGATAGCAAGACAATCGGCAACCCATTTATGCACAAAATGTAAATAAATGACCAGATAATCTCACTGAATGCACATGCTGTGCCACATGGGAACTCCAACATGTGCTCTGGACAACTACCATGTGCAGAAGGAGCTGGAGCAGCAGTTGACTTCATTGTAGTGCACCTGTAGGGCTGGAAGATTCTTGGCAAGGGCATTTCAGGAGATGTTCACCCTGCACTTGTGTGTGTAGACAGAGAGGGAATGGGTGACCCAAAGGGTGGCAAGGGCCTGGAACTCCCTGTCCGAAAAAAAGAGGTAGATGCAGAAACATTCCACCACTTTAAAAAAGTACTTGGAAGTGCAATAAGTTACAGGAATATTAGAGTAATCGTTAACAAAAATCTGTCAACTGCAGTTCAAATGTTAACTAGAGGCATTAAGGCAAAGTAAATGGTTTAACACACTCGCAGGGCTAAATGGCCACCTCCTGTTCCTATCGCATGGATGAAGAGCTGGAAAGTGGGATTAGATTGATTGCTCTTGCTTGAGCAGCACAGACATGATGGACCAAATGGTCTGTTCCTGTGCCACAAGTTTTCTATGTCTCTATCTGTATTAGTGATGTTGGTTGAGGAAGTATTGATCAACGCCACAGGAAAATTGCCCCGCTCTTCAAAACAAGGCTGTGATTTAACATCTCATTATAAAAGATGGCACCTGACAGTGCAGCACTCCTTCAGTACCTCAATGGAGTTTCAGCCTACTGCACTTCCCAAGGATCTGGAATGTCGCTCAAACTCATGACTCAGGTGAAGAAAGTGCTGCCACTGAAGATTATCGGCTCAAATGACTCCCATGAGGCAATGCTTCACCGGAGTCGTTATTAACCACTAAAGCTCACTATATACAAGATGTATGGTGCCTGTGGAATGCAGCAGAGTTTGACCATGTTGTTGTCCTATCCAAAGCTTATTTTACAGTGGGGTTACAGGGTCGTGACCAGAACTTATGTTTACTCTCCAGACTGGAGGTCAAACCCTTTCAGTCTTCTGCTTGGGTGAGCTCACCCAGAGATTAAACCAGGGACCTTCCCTGTTGAGTACGATTCAGTGTTTTAGCGAATTGTGATGGAAAAGGGGAAATCCCATCATTGTTACACTCCAGTTTTAGACCAAACAGAAGTCAGATGTCTGCCAGCTTTACTGTACATGCATCATAAATTTGCAGACAACACAATTGCATAAGAGATAGCCAGTATGCGCAATGAAAATATTGGCACATGTCATTAGATTTAAATATCAGTTACGGCCTTTCCTATACAGGGGATGGAAAACATTAGTGGCAGTTCAAACAGGAGTGGTCAAATAGGGGATGGCATTAAATAAGTGCTACAGTAATCGTGGATGATTTTAATATGTGTACGTGAAAAGAAAAAGATTAATGCAGACAAATCTAGGTTCCTTACAGTATGAAACAGGATAACTTATATATTTTTAAAACGTTAGTTTACAGGATATGGTTGTCACTGGGTAGGCCAGCATTCACTGCCCATCCCTAGCTGCCTTGAGAAGATGGTGACAAGCTGCCTTCTTGAACTGCTCCAATTAAACAACTACTTTCATCCTGTCCTCACAGTGGATACATTGGTTGTCATCTTCCAAAATTCTGTAGATTATGGAACAGTCTCAGCAGATTGGAGTGTATCAAATGTAACCCCACTATTTAAAAATCTTTTGATAAAGTGCCACATAAAAGGTTAGTGTGCAACCACTTGTCCCTCTCACATTACCCCTCCCCCCGTCCATTACCTTCCCCATTAACCTTCCGCCCGTCCATTACCTTCCCCATTAACCCTCCCCTCCATCGCCCCCGTCCCCATCCATTACCCCTCCCCTCCGTCGCCCCCGTCCCCATCCATTACCCCTCCCCTCCCTCGTCTCCGTCCCCATCCATTACCCCTCCCTCCCCTCCCCCCATTACCCCTTCCTCCCCTCCCCCCCATTACCCCTCCCTCCCCCATTACCCCTCCCTCCCCCATTACCCTCCCTCCCCCCATTACCCCTCCCTCCCCACCCCCCCATTACCCCTCCCTCCCACCCCCCATTACCCCTCCCTCCCCACCCCCCATTACCCCTCCCTCCCCACCCCCCCATTACCCCTCCCTCCCCTCACCCCCATTACCCCTCCCTCCCCTCCCCCCCCCATTACCCCCTCCCTCCCCTCCCCCCCCATTACCCCTCCCTCCCCTCCCCCCCCCATTACCCCTCCCTCCCCCTCCCCCCCCATTACCCCTCCCTCCCCTCCCCCCCCATTACCCCCACCCTCCCCCCCCATTTACCCTCCCTCCCCTCCCCCCCATTACCCCTCCCCCCCCTCCCCCCCCATTACCCCTCCCCCCCTCCCCCCATTAACCCTCCCCCCCTCACCTCCCTCTCCCATTACCACTCCCCCTCCCCCATTACACCACCCTCCCCCCAATTACCCCCCAATTCCCTCCCCCCCACCTCCCTCTCCCATTACCACTCCCCCTCCCCCCATTACACCACCCTCCCCCCATTACACCACCCTCCCCCAATTACCCCCCAATTCCCCTCCCCCCCATTACCCCTCCCTTCCCCCATTACCCTCCCCTTCCTCCCCCCATTACCCCTCCCCTTCCTCCCCCCCACTACCCCCCTTCCTCCCCCCCATTACCCCCCTCCCTCCCCCCATTACCCCTCCCCTCCCTCCCCCCATTACCACTCCCCTCCCCGCCCCCCATTACCACTCCCCTCCCTCCCCCCATTACCCCCCCCTCCCTCCCCCCCCCCATTACCCCTCCCCTCCCTCCCCCCCATTACCCCTCCCCTCCCTCCCCCCCATTACCCCTCCCCTCCCTCCCCCCCCATTTACCCCTCCCCTCCCTCCCCCCCCATTACCCCTCCCCTCCCTCCCCCCCCATTACCCCTCCCCTCCCTCCCCCCCCCATTACCCCTCCCCTCCCTCCGCCCCAATTACCCCTCCCCCTCCCTCCCCCCATTACCCTCCCCCCCCACCCTCCCCTCCCTCCACCCCCATTACCCCTCCCCTCCCCTCCACCCCCATTACCCCTCCCCCCCCCCCCATTACCCCCTCCCTCCCCCCATACCCCTCCCTCCCCCCATTACCCCTCCCCTCCCCCCATTACCCCTCCCCTCCCCCCATTACCCCTCCCCCTCCCCCCATTACCCCCCCTCCCCCCCCACCCCTCCCCCTCCCCCCCATTACCCCTCCCCTCCCCCCCATTACCCCTCCCCTCCCCCCATTACCCCTCCCCTCCCCCCATTACCCCTCCCCTCCCCCCCATTACCCCTCCCCTCCCCCCCATTACCCCCTCCCCTCCCCCCCATTACCCCTCCCCCTCCCCCCATTACCCCTCCCCTCCCCCCATTACCCCTCCCCTCCCCCCCATTACCCCTCCCCTCCCTCCCCCCCATTACCCCTCCCCTCCCTCCCCCCCCATTACCCCTCCCCTCCCTCCCCCCCATTACCCCTCCCCTCCCCCCCCCCATTACCCCTCCCCCCCTCCCCCCTCCCCCCTCCCCACCCTCCCCCCCATTACCCCTCCCCTCCCCACCCTCCCCCCATTACCCCTCCCCTCCCTCCCCCCCATACCCCCCCCCTCCCTCCCCCATTACCCCTCCCCTCCCCTCCCCCCATTACCCCCCCTCCCCTCCCTCCCTTTACCCCTCCCTCATCACCGGCTCCCCTCCCTCCCCCCATCACCCCTCCCTCCCCCCATTACACCTCCCCTCCCTCCCCCCCATCACCCCTCCCCCCATCACACCTCCCTCCCCCCATCACACCTCCCCTCCCTTCCCCCATTACCCCTCCCCCTCCTCCCATCACACCCCTCCCCCCTCCTCTCCATTACCCCTCCCCTCCCTTCCCCCATTACCCCTCCCCCTCCTCTCCATTACCCCTCCCTTCCCCCATTTCCCCTCCCCCCTCCTCTCCATTACCCCTCCCTTCCCCCCATTTCCCCATCCCCCTCCTCTCCATTACCCCGCCCTTCCCCCCATTTCCCCTCCCCCTCCTCTCCATTACCCCTCCCTTCCCCCCATTTCCCCTCCCCCTCCTCTCCATTACCCCTCCCTTCCCCCCATTTCCCCATCCCCCTCCTCTCCATTACCCCTCCCTTCCCCCCATTACCCCTCCCCCCTCCTCTCCATTACCCCTCCCCCCTCCTCTCCATTACCCCTCCCGTCCCCCCATTACCCCTCCCGTCCCCCCATTAGCCCTCCCTTCCCTCCATTGCCCACCCCCCTCCTCTCCATTACCCCTCCCCCCTCCTCTCCCATTACCCCTCCCTTCCCCCCATTGCCCCTCCCCCCTCCTCTCCATTAACCCTCCCTTCCCCCATTACCCCTCCCCCCTCCCCTCCATTACCCCTCCCTTCCCCCCATTACCCCTCCCCTCCTCTCCATTACCCCTCCCCTCCCTCCCTCCCCCTCCCCTCCCTCCCCCCAATTACCCCTCCCCTCCCTCCCCCCAATTACCCCTCCCCTCCCCTCCCCCCAATTACCCCTCCCCCCAATTACCCCTCCCCTCCCTCCCCCCAATTACCCCTCCCCTCCCTCCCCCCAATTACCCCTCCCCTCCCTCCCCCCAATTACCCCTCCCCTCCCTCCCCCCAATTACCCCTCCCCTCCCTCCCCCCAATTACCCCTCCCCTCCCTCCCCCCAATTACCCCTCCCTCCCTCCCCCCAATTACCCCTCCCCTCCCTCCCCCCAATTAACCCCTCCCCTCCCTCCCCCCAATTACCCCTCCCCTCCCTCCCCCCAATTACCCCTCCCCTCCCTCCCCCCAATTACCCCTCCCCTCCCTCCCCCCAATTACCCCCTCCCCTCCCTCCCCCCAATTACCCCTCCCCTCCCTCCCCCCAATTACCCCTCCCCTCCCTCCCCCCCCAATTAACCCCCCTCCCCTCCCTCCCCCCCAATTACCCCTCCCCCTCCTCCCTCCCCCCATTTACCCCTCACCCTTTACTCTCCATTACCTTCCACTCCCCGATTATTCCTACCTTCACACTCTCCCTCTTTCAGTGTCTCAGACGGCGCCACCAAAAAGACGAAAGCTGCTGCCACACCACTGACCAGAAACATTCCGCCCATCTTCAACTCCGAATGCCCAACTACACCAAGCCGTCCCCGGTATCTACCGGCAACACACCGCGCCGCGCAACCAAACCAGTGTAAGCCACTCCGATTGGGCCACGTTCTGTGCTGCTACGATCCCGCCCCACACACTCATCACGCTCAATGGTTACCATGGCTGTCACTCAGCAGACGTCATCACGCTGCCCACTATCAGGTTCGGTTACGCCCGGCGAAGTCTCCCAGCGGCCAGTTGGCGCCTCGCGATTGGCCTAGTGAAACAAACCAATCGTCATCATCCACCAAGACCCCTAAAGGCAGCGTCACTTCCTGGAAACGAATTACGAGGTGGGGCCTGACCTATCGCCGATGGTGGGCGGGGTCAGGTATCTGGAGGCCGGGAGGATGGGGAGCGGAACGGACGCTGCGAAGGTGGGCACGAGTGAAGTCAGAAACGTGAGGGGCCAGACCAGAAAGAGGCGGGGAAATAAGCGGTTACGTAGTTGAAGGGCAAGCGAGGGGCGGGGCCTGGGCGGAGCGAGAGTGAAAATGGGCAGGACGAGCCAGGGCAGATGGGCAGCCGTCGGGAGGGACGGGGCCAGGGCTTGCGGGGGCGGGGCCAGGGCTTGCGGGGGCGGGGCCAGGGCTTGCGGGGGCGGGGCCAGGGTGAGTCGGGACGGGGTAGGCGTGCAGCCGCAGTGGGGCGGGGCTGAAGTCTGGGTCAGACGCGGGTCAGAGGGAACGGCCGCCATTTTGTGAAGGTATATATCAAAAATAAGAGTCTCGGAACAGGGCATTGTATCTAACCTGGCCGTGAGGATGTTTAATGTCCAGGGCAATAATACTCCCACTCACATTTATCCACCATATTCCGATACTTTTAAATTTGCCCATTCAAACTTATCTTGCGTTGTTGACATAGTTTCAGGGGGAAAAAAACGACACAACGTGCAAAATGCAACCGACATTTCCATAGCACCTTGCAAGGTGTCAGCGCGGCTTAACAAGTAACCAAGCATAACCAACAGTTTTCCACAAGGAACATACCTACCTTCCAGAATTGGTCTGGAGTCTCCAGATCATTAATTGAAAAGCAGAATTGTTGAGGGTACTAGAAATCTGAAAGGAAAGCAGAATATTCTGGAAATACTCAACAGGTGTCGATACGCCTGGAGAACCCAGCCTTCAGGAGAACAGTGATCACGACACCACACAACCCTGCCACAGCAACCTCTGCAAGACGTGCCGGATCATCGACACGGTTGCCATCATCTCACGTGAGAACACCATCCACCAGGTACACGGTACATACTCTTGCAACTCGGCCAACGTTGTCTACCTGATACGCAGTAAGAAGTCTGTAGACTTCTTACTGTGTTTACCCCAGTCCAACACCGGCATCTCCACATCATACCTGATACGCTGCAGGACAAGATGTCCTGAGGCATAGTACATTGGGGAGACCATGCAGACGCTACGACAATGGATGAATGAACACCGCTTGACAATCACCAGGCAAGAGTGTTCTCTTCCTGTTGGGGAACACTTCAGCGGTCACGGGTATTCGACCTCTGATCTTCGGGTAAGCGTTCTCCAAGGCGGCCTTCACAACACACGACAGCGCAGAGTCGCTGAGCAGAGACTGATAGCCAAATTCCCCACATATGAGGATGGCCTCAACCGGGATCGTGGGTTCATGTCACACTATCTGTAACCCCCACGACTTGCCTGGGCTTGCAAAATCTCACTAACTGTCCTGTCTGGAGACAATACACATCTCTTTAACCTGTGCTTAATGCTCTCTCCGCTCACATTGTCTGTACCTTTAAAACTTGATTACCTGTAAAGACTCGCATTCCAATCATTATTTTGTAAATTGAGTTTGTGTCTTTATGTGCCCTGTTTGTGAATAGAACTCCCACTCATCTGACGAAGGAGCAGCGCTCCGAAAGCTAGTGGCTTTTGCTACCAAATAAACCTGTTGGACTTTAACCTGGTGTTGTGAGACTTCTTACTGTGAATACTCAGCAGGCCAGGTGGCATCTGTGGAGAGAGAAATAGAGCTAATATTTCAGGTTGTTGACCCTTCATCAGAAGATCATTGTCCAGGATACCCGGAAAAACTCTAAAAATATTGGCGGTGAAGGAAGAAGGTTGTTTAACAGACAAGTTGAATATATCAGGCATCAAAGATTCTGTTCACTTTCCGTTGGTGTGGGAAGGTAATGTGGTCAGAGGATGGACCGATGGCTGTAGTGTGGGTTCAGGGGTGGGAGTTTATGTGATGAAACCTTCAGGAATACATCTAACCAGAGTTGGTGACTTTATCCACACAGCAAAGATATTGGGCAAACTCCCTGCTGTTCAAAAATGTCATGGGCTCTTTTACATCCATCTGAAGAGGCAAATTAGCCTTTAATTTACCACCTGATTGGAAGAATAATGCTGTACTACACTGGAGTTTCAGTCTAATGGGCAGCACGGTGGCACAGTGCTGCTGCCTAACAGTGCCAGAGACCCGGGTTCAATTCCAGCCTCGGGTGACTGTCTGTCTGGAGTTTGTACTTTCTCCCCGTGGGTTTCCTCCGGGTGCTCCGGTTTCCTCCCACAGTTCAAAGATGTGGGTTAGGATGATTTGCCATGCTAAATTGACCCTAGTGTCAGTCAGATTAGCAGAGTAAATGTGTGGGGTTATGGGAATAGGGTCTGGGTGGGATGTGGTCGGTGCAGACCTGATGGGCCAAATAGCCTCCCTCTATACTATAAGGATTCTATGTTAATGCTCAAGTCTTGGGGTGGAACTTGCTGCCAGAACTTTTCACCCAGAGGGCCAACTGTGCCAAGTTGCTGTGGTTTGAATCCAGGTCACTCTCTCATCAGCCAATCCAATAGTGTTAATATGGAGATAAAATACTGACGGTACCATAGAATCCCTAAAATGCAGAAGGAGGCCATTCGGCCTATCAAGTCTGCACCGACCCTACTGAAAGAGCATCTCATCTAGGCTCATCATCAGCCCTATCCCATGATCCTGCACATTTACCATGACTAATCCACCTAAGGGAAATCCAGAAGGTCACTAGTAGGAAGAGGGGTGCATGGGGGAAAAAAAACTAGGTTTATGGCACAAACAGGCATTTGGCCTTCATGTCTCTGATGGCCCAATGCTACAGTAATTTGAAACAAATTCTATTTCCATCTCTCCATAGCTTTGTCCCTTGCTATAGGAGGTGCAATGGACACTGTCTTAACCACTTGTTGGGGCAAAGTAAGATGGTTAACCTTCTACATGAAGGAATTTCTCTTGGATCTGGATTTTCCTTCTGGGCGGGTCTTCTGCTTGCCTACTGATCCTTCTGTGAGCTCAGACCAGTTCCCTCCATTGGTCTTAATTAAAAATGTGGAGTGGGAGCCAAGTGCAATTGCTAGCACAAGTGGGAGCACACTGCCGAGAAGGAGGAATGAATTGATGCTGCAGTGGGACCAATCCTGTTGTTTCTTGATTTGTTAACCAATTTTCTATTCAATCTGCCAGATTTCCTCTTGTATCATACAACTGAAATTTTCTAACTTTTTTTCTGGCTAGGATTTCCTGATGGCCAGTTCAATTGGGCTTGAGGGCCAAATCAGGATTCTCACCAGGTGTCACATCCGTTGCGAGTCTCCCGGCCCACTACAGCTGGCCAGATCAGATTCTTGTCCAGAGTGGGTGAGAACCTGATCATAACTAATTTAAATGCATCTGAATACAATTAGCAGGCTGGAAACCTGAACCAATTACCTCCTGTGATGCTCCTGCCCCGCGCCGCTGAAAGTCTCACAAGTGCCAATCAGTCTTGGTCCTGACAATCGGAGACCAGGCACCATGGACTCCAAGGGGAGCAAGGAGGTAAATGCAACCTCTAACTGTGCCCAAGGGCTCCTGTACTGCTGCCAGGCTGCAGAGGGGTGGACCCTGAAAACACCTGAGATTTGGGAGGGGGGTCAAGCTGGGTGGAAGGGGTTGACCTAAGGGCTCTCCCTCAGGATGGGGCTCTTGTGGCTGCATTTATCCTTGTTGTCCTGGAAGATGTGAAAATCATTCTTTGGCTGGTGATTACAGGCACCTTTCTGTTAGAAATCTTTTTTATTGTCTGTGTTCTGTGAAACCTTTGAAGTGGCCTGGTCACATTAAAATCCATGCCACTGAACACCCTGGAAGCCTTCAAAATCACAGCAGCATTCCAATCTACAGTAGGGATTGCTCTTGGTTGATTTCAGGTGCCCCAGGTGTTACCAGACCTCTTTGAAATTCGTTGAGTGATAGGAACTATTCTCACCAGGGAGTTCCCCTTACTTTTTCTCATAAGCCCTAGCTGCTCTGATTGACAGAAGCATGCAATTTCACTAAGGAGATCCCTTGCTTTCTCTAATAAGCTCCAGCTGTTCAGAAACCTTTTTGAAATGCTTTGATGGATAGGGGCATTCAATTATACCAGGGAAATCACCCTTTTTAGCTTGAAGTTAGCCCCAGCAGCTCTGAAACCTCTTTGAAGAGCTTTGATGGACAGATCCATAGTAGATCAAAGAGGGGATTAGACGAGGTTTATTTGTACAAGAAATGATGGCCTATTAGTTGCTAAAAGCTTTTCTGACTGATAGCTCCAGGGAAGATCAAATAGTTCATTGTTGATATAATCAGTTCATGCTTCATTAAGCCTGGAATGCTTCCTCTTTTCACCACACTGGTTCTGTCTGGCCCCATTTTTATAACACCACAGTTTCTTTTCAAGTCTCTGACCCTAGAAAACAAATGCGCTTTCTAACACTGTTTTCTTTTCATTGGCTTTTTTTTCCTGCCTGCAAAGCTTCTCACTGAACCCATAAACTTCATATTACTGCTCTTTTTCTGACTTTTTAAAAACTCTGCCAAGCTTCAAGACTGGATAGACTGGGGGTTTTATTTTGAGATAGAGGAGGCTTAGGAATTGTAAACAGGTGTATGAGTCATCCCAGCTCACCTCAGCTGTAGAGAAGGTAGTAGTTTTAACGAGCGCATGACCAGTGAGCCTGCGCACCCGTGGGAGAGAGACTGCAGCCGGAGTGAGATTTAACCAGAGTGTGGGTATCAGGAATTCAGTGCTGAGGGGAAACGGGTGCTCATCTTTGGGAGCAGTGGAGAGGCGGACCTGCGAGGGAGACTTGAGGGCAAATGAGCGGTAGAAAGAAATCGAACCGGACATCACAGCCAGCGGGTAAGTGATTGGCTGGTGACTGACTTCAGGAGCGGAGCTGAGTGGGAGCGAGGCGGAGAGCAACTTGAGAAGGTAAGTGATTCTGATTGAGTATTTCGTTTTGGGGGGGGAACTGAAAAGTGACGTCACAGTAAGGCTGTGATTTGATTTGATAGGGAATCTGCTAAATTTGAATGTGTTAAATTACTGGTTATAAGTTGTGTTCAGATTGGGATGATAAGCAAAGATATAAAAAACAGTTAAAACATTTAAAAAAAAACTAAATTCAAAACTAATTAAATAAAATAAGGATGGAGGGTCAGGTGATGTGTTGTTCCTGCATGATGTGGGAGTTGGTGGACCCCATTGTGGTTCCCAGTGACCACATCTGTAGTAAGTGTTGGTTGCTTGAGGAACTTCGGCTCGAGTTGATGAGCTGGATTCTGAGCTTCGGGCACTGCGACACATCAGGGAGGGGGAGAGTTACCTGGACGCTGTGTTTCAGGAGGCAGTCACACTCCTTGGACTAACTAACTTGAATTTGGCCTGTAGTCAGGGACAGGAGGGTGTGGCTGTGAGTGAGACAGGTAGAGGGACCCAGGAGGTAGGGTTGCAGGAGCCTGAGCCCTTGTCCTTGTCCAACAGGTTTGAGATTCTTGTTCCTTGTGTGGACAGGAACAGGGACTGCAGGGAGGATGAACCAACTGACCGCAGAACCATGGTGCAGGGAGCCATTCAAGTGGGGGGAGAGAAAAGAAATGTAGTTGTAATTGGGGATAGTATAGTTAGGGACATAGGCACTATTCTCTGTGACCAGGATCGAGAGTCCCGAAAGTTGCGTTGCCTACCTGGTGCTCGGGTTTGGGACATCTCATCTGGGCTGTAGAGGAACTTAGAGTGGGAGAGTAAAGATCCAGTTGTCGTGGTCCACGTAGGTACCAACAACATAGATAAAACAAGGGTAAAGGTTCTGCTAAGGGAGTATGAACAGCTAGGAGCTAAATTAAAAAGCAGAACCAAAAAGGTAATAATCTCTGGATTACTACCTGAGCCACGAGCTAATTGGCACAGGGTCAATAAAATTAAGCAGGTAAATACGTGGCTTAAAGATTGGTGCGGGCGAAATAGGTTTGAATTCATGGGATATTGGCACCAGTACTGGGGAAGAAGGGACCTATTCCGATGGGACGGTCTTCATCTGAATCATGCTGGGACCAGAGTCCTAGCATAACTAGGGCTGTAGATATGGCTTTAAACTGAATTGGGGGGGGGGGGGGTGTTCAGTTGTTGGGGAAATTAGAAAACCCAAATTGAAGGAGGAGATAAGAGTGTAGTTTAGCGACGTGGCGCATGGTTACCAGACAATAAAAGAGAGGGACAGAACAGGTGAATGTCTTTCTGCACCAAGGAATTATAGAAGAGTAGAGAAATTTACTAGTAGAACAAATTTGAAAGCTTTGCATCTAAATGCACAAAACATTTGGAACAAAATTAATGAGTCAATGGCGCAAATAGAAACAGAAGGGTATGCCACCAAGAGCAGACGGTACAGTGCTGGAGACAGGGCTTTTATCAGGTCCGAAGTGCAACGGCTCCTCGGGGAGGGGATCATCGAGGCCAGTACCAGCCCCTGGAGAGCCCAAGTAGTCGTTGTTAAGACTGGGGAGAAACATCGCATGGTCATTGACTACGGTCAGACCATTAACCGATACACGCAGCTGGACGCGTACCCCCTTCCCCGCATATCTGACATGGTTAATCAGATTGCGCAATATCGGGTGTTCTCCACCATCGACTTAAAGTCTGCATACCACCAGCTCCCTATCCGCCCGGAAGACCACCAATATACTGCCTTCGAGGCGGATGGCCGCCTCTATCACTTCCTTAGGGTCCCCTTTGGCATCATCAACGGGGTCTCGGTTTTCCAGCGTGAGATGGACCGAATGGTAGACCAGAACGGGCTGCGGGTCACCTTCCCAGAGCCAGCGAACAGTCGCCGGTCAGACCACACCGGCGGGAAGGAAGGTAAGTAATTAACATTTTTTAAAAATATGTTTTAAATATGTTTATTAGTTCATTATCGGAACCTTTCAAGTCCCGATTGAATTTCCCACCCCGTCAGGAGTACTTCATTCCGGTAGAGTTCAGACTAGCTCCCCACATTTGGGGAACCAACGGGAGACCCCACCGGAATGAAGGGGAGGGGGGACAATCGGGCCCCCCCAGGGAGGTCAGGGGTGTGGTGCCCCCTGGGCATGGGCACGCATATGCAAAAGATACCACAATACCCTTCAAACCTCACATCATCATCTGCAAATCTTACAGCTGAACATGCATGGGCATGAGTGAAAATCTCAAAGGATAGGTACTTTATGGCTGCAGATACATGACATTTCTCCTATCAACCTCAAAACCTCCTGTACATTGTCTGAAAATCTTGGTATTTCTCACTTGCAAGTTCAACTATTATTCAAAGTTGAAGCAAACTCACCTTTTCTTGCAGCCTCATTGAAGCTGTTAAGAAATGTAGGCTGCCTTTGAGAAGTGCTGGACAATCAGAATATCAGGCCCACTGTTGCTGCTTGTAGCCAATGAAAAGCACACTTTGTGCTAGCTGTATGCAACAATCATTTACAACAGCAACAGTTTATTAGTATATGACGAAAGATGAAATGTTCTGATGCAAGAATTTAGGCAAAAGTTGCGTGGGAAGTTTAAACTGCTACCTGAGACCCTGCACAAACTTTTCAGACTCTGAGTCAAAGAGCTGGAATAGTTCTGCAGGACTTACCTAGTTAGATATTAGATAGATTAAAACCTGGTTGTTCTTGAACACCAGTCACTGAAAGTAAGCATGCAGGTTCAGCAGGCAGTAAAGGCAAATGGTAGGTTGACCTTTGTAGCAAGAGGATTTGATTACAGGAACAGGGATGTCTTGCTACAGCTTACAGGGCCTTTGTGAGGCTGCACCTGAAATATTGGCCGTGATTCTCCCAAAAGTGCTGAATTGGTGGGAGAAATGTTCTAAATCCCGACTGTTTTCTCTGTTCAGTTTCTCATCTGAATCTCCGCACTCTGTGCACTGCAGAAGTCCCGGTCGTGAATCTCATTAAAAACGCAGGGGGTGGGGCCTATTCGTGCCGGCATCTGACAGTTCTGGAACTCTGTGCATGCGCGGTGGTCCTAATCTGTCAGACTCCCCGATTGCTGGCCAGCCCGGGACCCTTGCAGTGCTGTCCCCCACCACGGCCTGATCACGCACTCCCACAGCAATTCCCGGGTCAGCCCTAAACCGATGGAAGAATCGCGGCCACTGTGTGCAGTTTAGGTCTCCTTAACTGTTCTACTTATGGAGGGAGTGCAGAGAAGGTTTACCAGACTGATTCCTGGGATGGCGGGACTGATGTTATGAGGAGAGATTGAGTTGGTTAGAATTATATTCGCTGGTGTTTAAAAGAATGAGGGGGGATTTCATAGAAACCTATAATATTCTAACAGGCCTAGACAGAGTAGATGCAGGAAGGATGTTCCCGATGGCGGGGGACTCCAGAAATAGAGGTCAGAGTGTAAGGATAAAGGGTAAACAATTTAGGACTAAGATAAGGAGACATTTATTCACCCAGAGAGTGGTAGGCCTGTGGAATTCACTGTCATGGAAAGCACATGAGACCAAAACGCTGTTTGTTCTTAAGAAGAAGTCAGATATATCTCTTGGGGCTAAAGGGATCAAAGGATATGAGGGAAAAGCAGGAACAGGTTATGGAGTTGGAAGATCAGCCATGATCATAATGAATGACTGACCAAACTCAAAGGGTCGATAGACCTACTCCTGTTCCAGTTTTCCATGTTTCTATGTTTAACATCTGGGTAACCACACAATCAATTCCCTGACTCCCTAATCACCTTTAGGGCTGCCGACTATTTCTTCCTCCCGACCTGATCTCCCTCGACCACTTGACTACCTCCCCGACTTAACCTAACTACCCTCTGACCAGCCAACTACCTGCTGACCTATCTCAACTATCCTCCTGATCAGATCCGATTACCCACCCTGACCACCCAACTGACTACCCTCCCAAGCATCCTGACCAGTTCCGACGATCCACTGACCTCCCAACTACCCTCCATCCTGCACGACTCCCTGATCACCCGACTACTCCCTGACCCAACTACTCAGGAGCCATCTCACCCACTCACCATCTACTCACCCACCCACTCATCCCATTTACTCTCCCACCCAGTCACTCATCCATTCTCTAAAATTCATTAAAAGATTGGACATTTCAACGCTTAGCAGAATATGGCAACTAATGCTGTAGAAAGAGGGTGTGTCCTCTCTTTCCCTGACTCCTCTCACTTGCTGGAGTGTCCTGGGAGATGCCACACATTCCTTTGGCAGTTTGGTTTGGGACACCCTGGAAGAAATGCACAACAGCATCAGGTTGGGAAAATCTTCACATGTCGTGGCAATGCACCCAGCATTGCAGCTAGTCAGAAGATTGAGATCAACAGGCCAAATCACCAAACGGTCTTAAAGCAAGAAGAGTGCCTTAAAGGAGGAAAGCAAGGTGGAGGGGTGTAGGGAGCGAATCCCAGAGCTTGGGGATCTGGGCAACTGAAAGCACCAAGAGTAGAACAATTATAACTGGAAATCCACGAGTACAGATATCTGAGGGTTTTGGAGCTGGAGGAGATTGCAGCGATAGGGAGGTGGCAAGACCATTGAAGGATTTAAAAATAAGGATGAGAATTTTAAAGTCAAAACGTTGCTTGCCTGGAATGTAGTCCATTGAACACAATGGATGTGAGGGGATGGGACTTGCTGTGAGTTAAGACACCAGCAGCAGAATTTTGGATGACCTCAAGTTTACGGAGGATAGAATGTGGGAGAGCAGCCAGGAGTGTGCAGGAAATAGCCAAGTCTAGAGGTAACAAAAACATTAAAGAGGGTTTCAGCAGCAGATGAAGTTGAAACACTGGTGAAGTTGAGCAATGTTACTGAGGTGGAAATAGACAGTCTTAATGAAGGCATGAATTGAATATCAGCTTGGAAGTTCATTTTGGGTTCAAATGTGACACAACAGTAGCACCTATTCAACTCAATGAGTGAGTGATTCCCACATTCATTTTCAGGAATTATGCAATTTAACTCCATCAAGTTTTATTTCTGATCTTAGAAAGCAAAGTTTCTGAGAAACCTAGTTATTGTTCTGTAGCTCTATGGCGACATCTTTGGACATTTGTCAAATTGCAGTAAGTGATATTCAGAATGGAGGTTTTCAAACTTGAGACTTGTGAGGCTATCAAAATCAATCATTTTTTCTACCATCAGGTCCTGCACTTACTGACTTTTCACCACAGTATTTCTGCAGTTGTGTATGCAAAATAAATGGTCGTACTGTTTATCCTTGGGTCTTTTAGCAGTGGACAAGTTATCTCCCAATTTGGAAAGACCCCTGGGGCAGTGTTTCCCCTTGGGCTTCAGAACCCCAGTTTTCAGGGTCAAATGGGGGTTAGAAACCTGTGGGAGATGGTCACTCAGTTAGGACTTTCTCTAAATTGGCCAATGAATGGCCAGAAGGTGGGCTTAGCAGTACCAGGTTCTGCAGATCTGAAGAAGTAGCAGCACATCAAGTAAGTGAGAGGGTGGACACCCCAAGGTGGAGGTACCCACTCTCTTCAACTTTTAAATAAAAAGAAAAAGCCCATATCATTTGGTCCATCATGTGGAGGTGGAGGCAAACTGGAGCGCTGCCACTGCCCCCATGATCTGTTACCAGGAAGCTGCCTCCAGGTAGCTACACTGGTCACCAATAACTCTGGGAACATGAAGGCCAACTGGAAAATTTGAAATGGCTAATTCAGCTTGTTAGAGGCTGAGATCATCGGCTGCTTGTGGGGGCCCAAAGAAGGGGGTTGGTAAGAATGGGGGACGCATAATGGTGTCAGGGAATTGGCATGCTGGCCAATGACACAAATTTACATTTCTGCTTTTCTCTATGCTTGACCCCCACTCAAGACCTAAAAGTTCAGCCCCTGGAGTTTGTAAATATTTGCAGGGAGTATTCAGAAGTGCACAGAAATTTGCAGGTGCTTCCCCCCAATACACAAAGGGATAAACATTTCTACCCTGGAAATCTCTTTAGATTAATTTATAACTGTCACTTCAACAGGTGTGCTACCACCAGCAGTCAAATTAATGTAAGAAAGAACTTTGTTCATTGTCCTAATGCTGTGGTAGTTTCCACAGTGGCACAGTGGTTAGCACTGCTGCCTCACTGCACCAGGGACTCGAGTTTGATTCTCGGCTTGGGTCACTGTCTGTTAATTTTCCCCGTGTCTGCATGTGTTTCCTCCAGGTGCTTCGGTTTCCTCCCACGATCTGAAAGATGTGCAGGTTAGATGCATTGGCTATGCTAAGTTCTCCCTTAATGTATCCGAACAGGCGCTGCAGTGTGGCGACTAGGGGATTTTCACGCACAGTAACTTCATTGCAGTGTTAATGTAAGCCTACTTGTGACACTAAATAATATTTAAGAAAGAAATTGTGTACAATTATCATTAAGGTTTGAAAGAAGAAGAAATTGAAATTGAAAAAATTAATGCTGAGATACTCCAATGTATAGAGCTGCTTGGGGCTTATCTACTTCTTTGCTGCTGCTGAATTTCAATATCAGTGAATATAAAGCAACCTAAGAAAATCAGACGGTCAGTAAGGCTGCGAGCTGTCAGTCCACCAGAGAGAGTTACGAGAGGTCAATCCATCAGAGAGAGTTGCAGCTGTCAGTCAGGTTGACACCTGACAAAAGAGGTAGTGGTGTGGTGGTAATATCACTGGGCTAATAATTGAGAGGCCCAGGCTAATGTAATTGGGGACATGGGTACAAATCCCACAACAGGTGCTGGAATTTGAAATCAATTTAATCAATATGTTCTTGGGTTTCTTTCAAGAGGCGAGAGAGTGACATGCAAAGCTTTGCACATGTATGAAGGGCTATCTGTGGGGCCTGGCTTTTTGAGGAGCAAATTATTCCAAAGTTCTAGCATAAACACAAACTCTAATTCCTCCATTTTCTCCTGCAGAATATCAGTTTTCTCTCCTGGTATTATCTTTTTCATTGTTATCAGTATGAAAATGATTAAAAACATCAATAATTGAACCATAACTTGCCTTTACATGTGCTTCCCACCTAGTGTCGGAGAGACGTTTTGGTGAGGTGGAATCCAGACCCAAAATGCTGTCCAGTGTTTTGTAAAGAAAGGCAGAGAAGAATGTGTATATTTGTTACACAACAGCAAAATAAATATTGCATCCAGGCAGCAATCAACTGCAGCATGGCCATCGAGATTCAGTGAATGTCCAGCACGTGGAATTATGTGGAACGTACTTATTTTTGTCCAGAAGTTTTTGCTCCTTGCCATTTTACCTTCCTGCCATATAAACTGCATTGTCATATGACTGTCCTCCGCACTTAAAGTCAATTTTACAGCTGTTGCCTAGATAATACAGCATCATATTGGCCATACTTTCACTACTATGGTTTTCTAATTCAAGGAAAGTTAGGAAGTGTTTAATGAGTGACATATCTTTTAATAAGTTAGTTAATCAATGTGTGAAAGATTTGGTGTAGAGTCAACAGACAAACAAGTATATAGCTTTTCTCAAGTCATCCAAAAGTCAAGGATTACGTCTGCATCATGCATGTTTTTCACATTAGTTTTTGGAGTTTTTTTAAAGGAAGACATTTTGAAATAAAACAGTATTTTTATATTATTGTCCTAAAAAAGCCATATAAGGCACTTTTATTTAGATGACTGAAGCATCTAAATAGATCATGGGATTGTCGGAGGTCAAGAGAAAGGGTTGCACCATGGATCTGAATTATAGTTATTTCTACACAGATTTAGAAAAACAAAAAGGACAGCACAGTGGCAAGTACTACTGCCTTACAACACCAGGGACACAGATTTGATTCCAGCCTTGGGTGAATGTGTGGAATTTGCACGTTCTCCCTGTGTCAGCGTGGGTTTCCTCCAGTTTCCTATTACAGTCCCAAGATGTCTAGGTTAGATGGGGTGCCTATGGTAAATGTGTGGGGTTGTGGGGCTAGGGTGGGGAGGAAAGAGGGCCTGGGTAAGATACTCTGTCAGAGAGTCAATGCAGACTCAGTGAGCCGATTATTTAAAACTTCAAATTTAAGGTAGAATTTTCCATATTCTGCAATGAGTGCTGGCTGAGGCAGGAAAATCGGCGTGCAGTTTGCAGACTGCACTGCCAGCTTTACTCACCAGAAAATCCAGCACAATGTGCAGAAGTCTGCAGGCATGGTCCATAATGTCAGGGTGGGATTGGAAAAAGCAGAAGCTGGGAATCCTGAGATCAGGGCACTTTTTTAAAAGGGTGCCCTGATCTCTGTTAGAAAACGCAGGAACCCTCCATCCCCACAGACATGGGCCCTCTGTTATGAACATGGGGAAACTCCCCTCAAGGACATGGGGATCTTCCCATGGATATGGAGGGAACCCCTCCACATACACAAGGCGAAATTCCCCCCCCAACCGGTAAGGGGAATCCCCCTCCCAGTGGAACTCCCCAGAGGCACCCTACCCGCCTCCCCCCCCAGGACTGCCCCCAGCACTGAGTTCTAGGGGCAGTGTTGGGAACATTACCAGGGTGCCAGGTAGTGCCAGGGTGCAATGCTAGGGTACTGCCCAGGCATAGCCCTCTCTCCCCCGAGGGCTATACCAAGTTATGAGCCCCCATCGAGTTCCTTTCACCTGGTTCCTATGTTTAAAAACCAGTTGTGAACAAAATGGGGGAATTTCTAATGTGGAGGGATGATACGGCAGGGAAGCCCACTAATTATGTGTAAATGCATTATAACGTCATCAACGGGGTTGTGGGGAGAATCAGAAAACAAGATCTCACCAGCAAGATTCTCCTTTTTCGAGTCTTGTGATATTTTGCACCCACATCATTGCACCCGTAGCAGGTGCAAAATCGTGG
The DNA here is from genome assembly GCF_964213995.1 of Mustelus asterias. Taxonomy (NCBI): domain Eukaryota; kingdom Metazoa; phylum Chordata; class Chondrichthyes; order Carcharhiniformes; family Triakidae; genus Mustelus; species Mustelus asterias. Next base: position 94,586,162 of record NC_135803.1, on the reverse strand, counting down.
CATTAGTGTTCTTTTTATATTTAGAGACCCTTCGTAATGTGAGGTGTAACTTAGCTTATGTATAAATCCAGCATTGAGTGTGGGATATTGCTTTTGGCTGATGATCCTTGTTATTTTTGTTTCCAACTCATAGACACGGAATAACTTGTTAAATCAAGGCTTTAATTTTAGGCATTAAGGAATTACACATCACAGCAATTTGGTGAATAGGAAAACAAACCGAGTATTTACATCTAAAATTCACGTCACATATTCTGACATGCTAACACGATATATACAGTAAAATCCCACTATGTACTTTTACCAATGCACCCTTGCTAGTCCCCTTACAAAAACGGTAAGGGGCAGTTCTATCAAGTACACACAAAATGATGTCGAGTTGATCTTTTAAGAGTACAACTATACCTAACCATGGACCTGGCAACAGGTCATTTAACATTTTGATCAAGTACTTTTTTTAAGCTCTACCCATCCTTATCCCAGCATTTAAAGTCAATTTGGCTTCAAGAAATTTCCCTTAGCCTACAGAAGATTTGCTGAAAATCATTCTGCCATGTCAACAGCCTTCTTTTGCCAAAGTTATGAGCTAGTCAGTGGAGGTTCAGCTCCCCAGCTCCTACCACTTTTTCCTAAACCTGGGACACGTAATTGTCTCCATTGAGATTGACTTTCTGGCCTGGGCCAGTCATAGCTCTGCGTGTGCAGTGAGGGCCATCGAAAGTCACAGAATGGAAGTTCAGATTTTTAAAAAATCCATTCCACTACAGGTCAACCCCTCATCAGCAGTCTCTTTCTGCCCTTTTTATAAAATTCATAAGTACACAGCATTCAAAGGGGAAGATTTGTACAAGGAGCAATATTATTTGGGCACTGACATGGTCCAATAGAGACAGATACAATTTGGAAAGTCAGGGGGCGGGGGAGGGACAGCTTCACATCACTGTGCAGATAATGCTGACAAGTTTTAAATCAGAGCAACCCATGGTTACAACAGGCAGTTTAAACTTCATAATTTCAAACATTGCTGCTGTACAGAAAAACGGGACCGTAAATTACAAGGCTCACAAAAATACATCTGGCATGCTTTAGTTACAGGACACACTCCAGGGCTTGTGTACTGCGAAGAAAGCACTGCAATAGCTTGGCAAATATTAAATAAGAACTGTGCCTATTAAGAAGCACATTACTGTTCTACATCAAAATGTATTTTTTTTATTTTACACAAATTCTTTTCACACATCATTTTCTTTTTCATTAAATCTCCAGTGGAACCCTTGATTTATGAAAGAAAGTTAAGGTTGAACAAAAAAATAAATAAAAATGACTTCAATTTGTCTTTTATTTAAGACAAAATTTTCCATCTTGCAAATGCCCTGAATGGAAACATCCAGTAAACGGATGGGGGTGTTGACCGTGCAGAGTGTAGACATGCTGGCTGGTGAGCGCACATATGCCTACAGCATTGAGGATTGAGATGAAAGAGGCCGACAGTTCTCCTACTTCAACAGCCCTTTGACATTTTCCCTGGACAAGAGCTGTCTCCAGTTGAAATCCAATTGGAAAGTTACGGTAATATATTTAAAGATTTCACTCTTTCCCTTTCTCTTACGCTGGGCAAGAATAGCACAGTACCAGTAGCTTGGAGACTGTTCTGTGTCCCGGTGATTGGACAGTGTTTCTATACAAAAGTGAATTGTTATAATTCTATACTTCAGGCCACTCAGGAGTCTTGCAGTGTTCATTATCCACCCCAACCATTATCAATCAATAAATACATTGGATCACAGAATACTCAATGATACTGGTAGAGTTACAATAACTTTTCAATTCTCTTTACCTTTTGTACCAAATTTTAGCTTCTCCTTTTGTTAATACTTAACATTATCCTTTCTGAACAATCTCTGACATGCCTTTTGCTTTATTTACAGCTTTTTAAAAATAGCTCACCTTCCTCTACGTTATTCCATATCTCTGCTATAACATGAAATCATTAGCTCAGTTGTTAATAAAGAAACACTGTAAACACCATTGTAATCTTGTTCTTACAATGATCTGCCTGATATCATAACAATTCTTTCACTCAGATAATCTGTCAAAAATTTGCTTTCGATGACAGTCGTCAGTTAAAATGCAAATTTTGTATAGTTCCCCAACTGTTGCATAATATTTCTGTATTTGTGTACTTGCTGTACTGTGGCTTATAAGGACAGGGTTGTATAATGCTTTGCATTGCAATACATTTTTAGATACATGACATCCATGAGGCCCAAAATATCCTGCATTCCTACATGAGTCAGAAGGTAAAGGCCAATGTTATATAGTTGGTGCGGAAGGTATCACTTGCATGTTTAAAATGGCAAAACGCACATGCTATGTCAGTGAAACGTGCGGAAATTTCTTCAACAGATTTTTTTATTGTCCTCAAAGTAGATGAAAAATTAATGGAAGTGGAGCAAGAGCAAGAGAAGCTATGCGTACACCTTTTAAAAAGTACAAATCTGTATCTATTTGTTCTTGGGAATGTGAGCATCTCTGACAAGATTAGCATTTGTTTCCCATCCTGTTTTGAGAAGGTGGTGGTGAGCCGCTGCTGTGAACCGCTCTGTTCATGTGGTGCAAGTAAACCCACAATGATCACAATGCTATTTGGGAGTGCCAGGATTTTGACACAGTGAAGGAATGTCGATTATACACTGGGCCTTTCTTGCCCTGCTGCAGTGGGTTTTTACCATGATGGATGCGGCAATCCATTCAAATCCTCGTTGACTTTGGCAGGATCGGATGATCCCGCTTGCAGGGGGGGCCTAGAAAATACCATCCATAGTTTCAAGTCAGGATGGTGTGTCGCTTGAAGGAGAATTTGCAGGTGATGCTGGTGCTCCCATGTGTCTGTTCCCCTTGTTCATCTTGTTAGTAGAGGTTGTAGGTTTGGAAGGTATTGTTGAAGGAGCCTTGCAAATTGCTGAAGTGCATCTTTTTTTAAGATAGTGGATGGTGTGCTGAACAAGGGCTACTTGTTTCTGGATGGTATCAAACTTCTTGAGTGTTGTTGGAGCTGCACTCATGCAGGCAAGTGGACATTCAGTCAAGTGTTTACATTTTCTGACGTTTCCATCATCTGCTTGATTAAAACCTACTGCAGGGCTTGGTTAGAAAATGCGTCACCAGGCGAGTTACTGGCACCAGGTGGAACAGGAAGACCCCAGGTTCAATCCCCACTCTGATCTGAATAGGCTGATCTCACTTAGGTACTGGTAGAGCTGCTGCAACAGCCTCCAAACTGCTGCACTAAGGAAGGAAAGAATCAACCTGGGTTCCTGGTTCTGATAACTAAGCAGTGATTCCTACTGGGAAATTTGTAGGTATGTGGATGAGGACATGACTGGTTTATCAGTCATGTTCCCCCATGGTTAGGCTGCCTGCTGACACTCACTGTTAGATCCACATTAGGGCAGTTGTCCATGGTAGGTCATTATTACAACAAGAATCAGCAAAGTAGAGTGGGGAATTGCTTCAGAATTTTAAATGAAAATTAGGAACTTTTATGCAGGAGAATGGAACATTCCCCATTTCAAGCACCCAATGTGAGCATCAAGTACTCAGAGGCAATGCTATAGTCAGAGACAAACCCTCTACTCTGCTCCAACAATGTGCCTCAGCCCACACATCAGAAGAGCACTCCCAACTGCAGTGTGACATTTTTCAGTTTCTCACACCAGCCAAGCTGTGATCTCTGATTGATATTATCAGTCAAGTGCCGAACTGGACAGTTCTTTTTACTGAGGACCCATTACAGTTGGGATTGAGACTTAAACCTCAAATACAATGGAGTCAAAACACAACAGAACTCAAAACAGTCCTCACTTAATGCACATTTCTTAACAGGGTTAAGCCAGAGTCTGGCTGCATCTATCACACTAACCCAGGGTTGCAGAGACTTACTATTGTTGCTCCAGCTTCCATCAGCTGAATTAGTATGAGAGAGAAAAGGACTTTGAGCCTTGTTGCTCCATATGATTCAATACCAGTGTGTGCAGTTTTCTTACCTACAGAGAAGCATCCAGAGGTTTAGTGGCATTTATCAATCTGCTTCATGATCAAACAAACTGTTAGATAAATACAATTTCCTCTGTCACTAAGTTCTATTCCTTTTAATCAAAAGAAAATTCTGATGCAGGTTTCCACCATTATTCTGAATGGGTTGTAAAAATAACAGGCCAAAGATTGAAATGGAATTGCTATATATCCTCATTTAGCAAAGACGGTATAAACCAAATTCAAACAAATAGGTTTATGTCTGGATCAAAGCAGCATTGTCCACCGATATCACTGATTGTCATCTGCAGGCTGTTGTTTTCTACTCTACCCATAATTTACTGTTTGTATTTTCTCCTCTTTTCCTGATTTATTTTCCTCTAAATTTCCAGAATTGCTTAGACTTTCAAAGCCATTGCAGCACTACAAGCCAAGCAATGGGCATTTTCTGCCTTTCTCACTGTGGATGACTCTCTGTTAACAATCAGTGATAAGACAGCCCACAGCAGTCGTGGCCCTCGGAAACACTAATCAGCATTTAAATAGCATGCAAATGCTGGGCAATGTAAGGGACTAATATTTTTTATAAAATGATCCAGATGGATGTAAACAGCATGGAAACTACATGTACTGTCCTTCTAAACATATATGCTAAGGAAATATAGACACCTGGAGCTTGTAGGGAGCTGTAACTGCACGTAAAGATGGTCTTGTTGAGAAATTGGTACAGAAAGTGTTTCTGACAATATTTTGTTCCAGCTTCTTCCCAAACCTGAAATAAAGTTGGCTATTGGAGTGTTGTTCCAGGGCCCTCCCGTGAAGAAGTTGCTGTCACTGGGATATTGTTCCAAGATCCATTCCTGAAGGAGTTGCTGTCTCTGGGGTATGATTCCCTGATTCTACATGTGATTTTTGCTGGTTCTCTCATCATGAGGACTGCAAAGTTAATCCTGCTCATGTAGTTTCCAGCTGTCGGCATTGAATATTTATTGGGGTTTTTTCCCACCTTTACGAGTGGTTACTGAGGTCTCCTACAGCATCACAAACGCAGATTTGATTGGGTGTGGCTACCTCAGCACAGACCAGGAATCAAACATTGGATCATTTGGTTTGCAAGAGGTTGACACTACACTAAACAATGCATTCACTAAATGGTCCACAGTGTGTTATATTTTACATAATTCAAGGATCATTTGAAGAACATTTGGTGCAATAATTTGGTGAATATGTCATGTATTCTTCTTGAGATTGATCTGGTTGGATATAAAGAGGTGGTTTCATCAGAGCTTGGTGGCAGCTTCAGCAACCCATTGCAAAATGATTCACGAATCATCAGCACACTTTAATTATTGCTGAATTTTATAGGGTCTGTTTCATCAGAAGGCTCAGTTTACAATTCAAAAAGAACTCTAGGGTTGTGGGCTGTATTTTTCACTGCCTGCATATGTATAAAATCACACAAACCTGGCCCCGCCTAAAGTTCATCTGGAGCCAGGCCAAAAGAAACCCAAAAGTTAAACAATTGCCAACTTTCTCATACTAGTGAATTAACAGGACAAACATTTTTAATGAAGAATAACCTAAAGTTCTTTACCTCTGAAATATGTGAAAAATCAAATCCAAAGAGAATCCTATGATTTTAGAAGTACCCTGCCTGAACCCAGGATAGGCTACTGTGTGCTACTTTATACTGACTGTACATTCCAGATGATTCTCTTATGTTTTTCTTAGCTCTCACACAAGTATGATACCTCAGTGACATATTTTACCCACAATTTGTAGCAAAGGTGAAAAATCTTGGGAGAGCTGGCAAGCAGAATATCAAGTGCCTTGACCAGAAGACTGAGAAACAGCAAATAGAACAAGGTAAGCGAAGTAGAGAGAAGAGGCAGGAATATGATGACATGAGTTAATATTCTTTGAGGTTCACAACCTTCATAATCATCAACTGTCTCATTCATTCTGTGTTTTCCCTATAATCAAAATCAAATCATGATTGTAACAGGAAATTTTGGACCTGAAGGGCTGAGGACTCTTCAGAACACTTCAATACTCTCCACACATGGCCCTCCAGGCCATAAACAGGCAGGCCTCCCTTCTCACAGAAACAAAATATTAGCCCAAAGTAATAGTTTTTCAAAGAAATGTAATCTGTTTACAACAAACAGAGGTGGCTGACACCCGTAGGATGAACCAGTGAACACCTTAATTTTGAGCCCTCATTGTGGTCTATTCTTCATTAATGCCATGTTCCCATGGTACCTTGGCCTGATCCTCTTTACCATTGCGGCCAGACTGAGACAGTTTGCGTGTGAAAGCCTTTGACCTGCTCTCTTCTTCAAGTGCTTCTTCATTGTCTGTGTATGTAAGCCTGGGGTAATATGGTTTGGGGGGCAAGGCTGGTATCTCTGCAAGCTCTTTAGGAATGACCCCAGTAGGAGCAGAGTGGCTGCGGCATGGGTGAGCTTTCACCGATTCAATGACATCTGGTTCAGACAGGCTATACCTTACAGGTAAGTAAGGGGCTTCCGCATCCTCTTCTGGGTTCCAGGTCTGACTGGGGACAGAATCTGTCACGTCAGTGCGCGGTGGCTCCATTGATTGGCCAAAATTGCTTTCACTCAAAGAAGATACCCCGCTGCTTGCGCTGCCGGACAGAGTAGAGTTACTGCCATCGAGACCTGAGTGGGGGCTGGTAGGTGATGCAGGAATGGGATGCAGCGAAGACTGTGTTTGGGGGAAAGGGAAGAAAGAAAGTTAGTATTTGCAGTTTTTTTGTATCCACAAAAATAAAAGCCCTTTCATCTCGTAATACTTTTTTTAGGTGGAACATTCCAGCCAAGTGGTTGTCCCATCGCAAATTCACTTGGAACTGTGACTATGAATGTCAGCACTGCTCAACTATACAGAGCATCACAGTCAAATCTGATCTTCTCTGAACCTCAAGGCACAGATGTATACAATTTGCTCAGGGTTGCTAGATAGCAATCAGGAAAAAGATTCACGGTTGGTTTTCCCCTGTGTGATATATTGAGCATGCAATTTTGTAGCCTGTCCGCTGTCAGAATCGTTCGATCCCACCGAAAGTCAATGGACTTTTGGCTGGCCTGTCCCGCCATAGCGGAGCGGGAAGATCCCAACCTGAGAATAATGCAGCCACCCTGCCGTTGCTCTAAATCAGCATTGTATTGGGATTGAAGATGAAACTTTCTGGTTTAGATGGCTTAGAAACACAAATGATCATACATTTATCAGTGAACCATCAGGGCACTTGAGCATAAAAGATTCCATAGCGATGTTATAAGAAGAGCAGAGAGTTCTGCCAGTGTTCTTGCCACTATTTATCCCCTAATGAACATTACTAACACAGATTTGTCATTATCACATTGTTATTGATGGAAAGTTACAGTGTGAAATATGGGGGCCATGTTTCTCTACATTACAACAGTGACTACACTTCAAAATAACCGAAGTGGCTACAAAATGCTTTGGGATGATAACTTAGTGAAAGGCACAATATAAATTGGTGGCAGGGTGGCACAGTGGTTAACACTGCTGCCTCACAGTGCCAGGGACCCGGGTTCAATTCTGGCCTTGGTTGACTGTATGGAGTTTGCACGTTCTCCCAGTGTCTGCGTGGATTTCTTCTGGGTGCTGCAGTTTCCTTCCACAGTCCAAAGATGTGGGGTTAGTTTGTTTGGCCATGTTAAATTGCCCCTTGGTGTCAGGGATATTAGCAGGGTAAATATGTAGGCTTACAGGGATAGGGCCTGGGTGGATTGCTGTTGTTGCAGGCTCAAAGGGGTGAATGGCCTCTTTCTGCATTGTAGGGATTCTATTCTATGATTCTAAAAGCAAGATTTTCTTGTTTCTTTGTAGGGAATTCAGGAAAAAAGCTATATTCTATGGCAAAAAATTTTTTTTAGATTTTCAATTCATACTAATTACAGTTCAACATCACAGTTTGCAAACACTTCTATGAACAGATTGTTTCCTTGTGGAGTTACCCAGGTTAAATATTCACCAATTGTAAAATACTTACCTTGCGTAGGGTTCGTGCGGGCAAGGCAGGTGGTATATCACTGATATGATGATGGAAGGCATCAAAATTCATGGAAAAATGACCTGGGTAAACAAATGAGAAGACTTCACTAATATTATCAAACCATCACAATATTACACTTAGAACCATCTTCACCATTACCACGACAATTACCGACATCACCAAATGGAATCTTCAAATTTTGCAGCACAAAGGACATTCGGCCCATTGAGTCAACACTGACTCTCAGACACCTATTGTTTTAATCCTATTCTTCTACCCTTTTCTTCCATTGTTTCCCTTTTCAAGTAATGATGCTGGCCACATTATCCCATGTGTCTCAGCCTCCAGTGACATTGGGAAATCGCGCACAAAAAAACGAAGTTCCCAACAGGCAGTGAAACGGGAGGTTTTCCCGTGCATTTTTTGGGCGAGCTTAAGTGAATTTATGGCATAGAGGCTGTCAGGCAATTCATGCCGTTGGGGGAAGGGGTTGCTAATCCCGCTCAAGAGGCTGACAACAGACTGCTGAGAGTACCACTGTGTATGCGCCGATCTCCCAATATACTGGGAGATTGGTGGACATGCCTCTACCCCCGATTGCCAGCTCCGACTGCCCCCAACCGGACATCATCAGCCCCGACCACCTCCTCCCTGGACATTTCCCGCCCCACTATGCTACTCGACCAACGCAGTGGGGCGGGAAACTTTTTGCCCACTGAATCTTAAGGATACAGCTCACAAAGGATGACGTGAAACTTCCTCTGCTGTATCACCATGATATCATCCAAGTCATTGACAGCAAGTGAGCTGCCATCAGCCAGAGAGGAACATAGAACATAGAACATAGAACATTACAGCGCAGAACAGGCCCTTCGGCCCACGATGTTGCACCGACCAGTTAAAAAAAAAAACTGTGACCCTCCAACCTAAACCAATTTCTTTTCGTCCATGAACCTATCTACGGATCTCTTAAACGCCCCCAAACTAGGCGCATTTACTACTGATGCTGGCAGGGCATTCCAATCCCTCACCACCCTCTGGGTAAAGAACCTACCTCTGACATCGGTTCTATAACTACCCCCCCTCAATTTAAAGCCATGCCCCCTCGTGCTGGATTTCTCCATCAGAGGAAAAAGGCTATCACTATCCACCCTATCTAAACCTCTAATCATCTTATATGTTTCAATAAGATCCCCTCTTAGCCGCCGCCTTTCCAGCGAAAACAATCCCAAATCCCTCAGCCTCTCCTCATAGGATCTCCCCTCCATACCAGGCAACATCCTGGTAAGCCTCCTCTGCACCCTCTCCAAAGCCTCCACATCCTTCCTGTAATGTGGGGACCAGAACTGCACACAGTACTCCAAGTGCGGCCGCACCAGAGTTGTGTACAGTTGCAACATAACGCTACGACTCCTAAATTCAATCCCCCTACCAATAAACGCCAAGACACCATATGCCTTCTTAACAACCTTATCTACTTGATTCCCAACTTTCAGGGATCTATGCACACATACACCTAGATCCCTCTGCTCCTCCACACTATTCAAAGTCCTCCCGTTAGCCCTATACTCAACACATCTGTTATTCCTACCAAAGTGAATTACCTCACACTTCTCCGCATTAAACTCCATCCGCCACCTCTCGGCCCAACTTTGCAACCTGTCTAAGTCTTCCTGCAAACTACGACACCCTTCCTCACTGTCTACCACACCACCGACTTTGGTGTCATCAGCAAATTTGCTAATCCACCCAACTATACCCTCATCCAGATCATTAATAAATATTACAAACAGCAGTGGCCCCAAAACAGATCCCTGAGGTACACCACTTGTAACCGCACTCCATGATGAATATTTACTATCAACCACCACCCTCTGTTTCCTATCCGCTAGCCAATTCCTGATCCAATTTCCTAGATCACCCCCAATCCCATACATCTGCATTTTCTGCAGAAGCCTACCATGGTGAACCTTATCAAACGCCTTACTAAAATCCATATATACCACGTCCACTGCCTTGCCCCCATCCACCTCCTTGGTCACTTTCTCAAAAAACTCAATAAGGTTAGTAAGGCACGACCTACCTGCCACAAAACCATGCTGACTATCACCTATCAATTCATTACTCTCCAAATAACTATAAATCCTATCCCTTATAATTTTTTCCAACATCTTGCCGACAACAGAAGTGAGACTCACCGGTCTATAATTCCCGGGGAAGTCTCTGTTCCCCTTCTTAAACAATGGGACAACATTCGCTAACCTCCAATCTTCTGGTACTATACCAGAGGCCAACGACGACCTGAAGATCAGAGCCAGAGGCTCTGCAATCACTTCTCTTGCCTCCCAGAGAATCCTTGGATAAATCCCATCCGGACCAGGGGATTTATCTATTTTCAGACCCTCCAGAATATCCTGCACATCCTCCTTATCAACTGTAATACTGTCTATTCTACTCCCTTGCAACCCAGTGTCCTCCTCAGCTATATTCATGTCCCCTTGCGTGAACACCGAAGAGAAATATTGGTTCAATGCTTCACCAATCTCCTCCGGTTCCACACATAACTTCCCTCTGCCATCTATAACTGGCCCTAAACTTGCCCTAACCAACCTTCTGTTCTTGACATACCTATAGAACGCCTTAGGATTCTCTTTAACCCTATCCGCCAAAGTCTTCTCATGTCCCCTTTTAGCCCTTCTAAGCTCGCTCTTCAACTCCCTCTTAGCCAATCTAAAGCTTTCTAGTGCACTACCCGAGTGCTCACGTCTCATCCGAACATAAGCCTCCTTTTTCTTTTTAACCAACAAAGAAACTTTTTTGGTGCACCACGGTTCCCTAGCCCTACCAATTCCTCCTTGCCTGACAGGGACATACCTATCACAGACTCGCAGTAGCTGCTCCTTGAAAAAACTCCACATGTCGGACGTTCCCAGTCCCTGTAATCTCCTAGTCCAACCTATGTTTCCTAATTCTCTCCTAATAGCCTCATAATTACCCTTCCCCCAGCTAAAACCACTGGCCCGAGGTTCATGCCTATCCCTTTCCATCACTAAGGTGAACGTAACCGAATTGTGGTCACTATCACCAAAATGCACACCAACTTCCAAGTCTAGCACCTGGTCTGGCTCATTTCCCAGCACCAGATCCAATATAGCCTCACCTCTAGTTGGCCTGTCTACATACTGAGTCAAAAAACCTTCCTGCACGCTTTGAACAAAAACTGACCCCTCTAACGAGCTAGAGCTATAACAATTCCAGTCAATATTAGTCAAGTTAAAATCCCCCATAACAATTGCCCTATTACTTTCACTCCTAAGCAGGATTGACTCCGCAATCCTTTCCTCAACCTCTCTAGAACTTTTAGGAGGTCTATAAAAGACTCCCAACAGGGTGACCTCTCCTCTCCTATTTCTAATCTCCGCCCATACTACCTCAACAGATAAGTCCTCATCAAACCTCCTCTCTGACACTGTGATACAATCTCTGACCAATAATGCTACCCCTCCTCCTCTTCTACCTCCTTCCCTACTTCGACTAAAACATTTGAACCCCGGGACCTGCAGCATCCATTCCTGCCCCTGCTCTATCCATGTCTCTGAAATAGCCACAACATCGAAGTCCCAGGTACTGATCCACGCTGCAAGTTCACCCACTTTATTGCGAATACTCCTGGCATTGAAGTATACACATTTCAAACCCTGCTCCACCCCACCTCTGCAATGCCGTGCATTGCAGTCCCCATCCATGCATCCCTCACTTTCAGCCCCACTACTCAGGATCCCTCCCCCCCCCCGAATCAGTTTAAACCTCCTTGCATGGCCTTAGCAAATTTACCCCCCAGGATATTGGTCCCCTTCTGATTAAGGTGTAGACCATCCTTCTCATAGAGGTCACACCTTCCCCAGTACGAGCCCCAATTGCTTAAGTACCTGAACCCCTCCCTCCTGCACCATCCCCTCAGCCATGAATTCAAACCTTCCCTCTCCCTATTCCTCTCTAAACTATCCCGTGGTACAGGCAAGAGTCCAGAGATAACCACTCTGTCAGTCTTGGCCTTTAGTTTCCACCCCAACTCCATAAATCCCTGCCTAATATCCCCTTCCCCTATCCTCCCTATGTCGTGTGTCCCCACATGTACAATAACTTGTGGTTTATCTCCCTCCCCCCTAAGAATCCTGAATACCCTGTCAGACACATCCCGGACCCCAGCCCCTGGTAGGCAACACACCAACCCTGAGTCCCTACCTTTAGTTCCGACCCTCCTATCTGTCCCCTTAATTGTGGAGTCCCCAATCACAAGGCCCAGTCTTTTACAGCCCCTAACCACCTGAGCTTTCTCACTCGGCTCACCCCCAGAGATCTGCTCTCTATGCTCAGTTGATTCCTCCTCAACTGTAGCCTCCAGCACCGAAAACCTATTATGGAGGGGAACCGCCCCAGGGGATTGTCTTCCCGATTGCTTCTTACCCCTCCTCCTGGCATTGACCCAAGCCTCATTTCTAGGAGTTACTATTTCTCTATAACTCCTATCAACTTCCACCTCCGCCTCCCGAATTATGCGGAGTTCCTCTACCTCCCCCTCCAGCTCCTTTACACGCTCCTCCAGAAGCTGCAATCTAATGCACTTCTTACAACTAAAATCTCCTGAAACACTACTGGATTTCCTCACCACATACATCCCACAGGAGATGCAGCATACTGCCTGAACTGCCATCCCTGAAGCCATTACCAGCAAGAAAAAAAAAACAAAAAAAAACTTCCCCACACTTCCCCAACTGTCACTCTCCACTGCAGCCCGAGCAGCACTCCCTCACTGAGACACCAACTGTCACTCTCCACTGCAGCCCGAGCAGCACTCCCTCACTGAGACACCAACTGTCACTCTCCACTGCAGCCCGAGCAGCACTCCCTCACTGAGACATCAACTGTCACTCTCCACTGCAGCCCGAGCAGCACTCCCTCACTGAGACACCAACTGTCACACTCTACTGCAGCCCGAGCAGCACTCCCTCACTGAGACACCAACTGTCACTCTCCACTGCAGCCCGAGCAGCACTCCCTCACTGAGACACCAACTGTCACACTCTACTGCAGCCCGAGCAGCACTCCCTCACTGAGACACCAACTGTCACACTCTACTGCAGCCCGAGCAGCACTCCCTCACTGAGACACCAACTGTCAGACAACTACAGAAGCTCTGTGAGGATTTATGCCTTGTCCCCACTGCAAGTCATCATCATCCTCCTGCAATGTAGGGAAAATGGATCCCCACTCCCACTCCATAATTGGAGCCTCATTGCAGAGGGTATGCGCTGCCATCAGTCAGACAGGAGAGCAATTCTCACAGAAAACATGTAGCAAATGAAGATAATGGGATGTCCTCACCAGAACTTCATCTTTAGCATCCCAATGGTCTGCCCCACCAAAGTGCGAATTGCAGCATGAGCCTCATTGTACCTTGTCTCTGCTGCACTCTGTCGCCTCCACACAGGCGTTATCAGCCACCTCCTCAGTGGGTAGCCCTCGTCTTTTGCAGCCACTGTGGACCCTGAAACATTTGGGGATCTGAGAGTGGCTCAGAATGTAGGAGTTGTGCACACTCCCTGGGAATCGAGCACATACCTGGAGGATGCATTTGATGTGGTTATAAACCAGCTGAACATTCAGTGAGTGGAAGCCCTTGCGGTTCACATAGTTCACTGCTTAATGTCTTGGATATCTGAGTGTTACGTGAGAGGAATCAATGGCACCCTGCACTTGTGGAAAGCCAGAGATTTGTGCAAAACTCATCACTCTTGCATCTTGTTCTACCTGAATCCGGTCGAAATAGATGAAGTGTGCTCTCGCAAAGATTGTATCCGTCACTTCCTGGATGCACTTGTGTGCAGAGACTTGTGAAATCCCGCAGAGATCATCTGTGGAGCCCTGGAAGCAGCTACTGGCATAAAAATTGAGCACTGCTGCAACTTTCAACAAAACCGGCAGTGGATCCTCACTAAGTCCCCGTGGCTCCAAATCTTGCAGGAAGTGGCAGATGTGACCAACCAGTTCCCTGAACACGTGGAGTCTTTGGCGACATTGGTTCTCGGAGATCTGCAAATACGTACACTCTGGGTCCAACAAGATGCCTCTGAGCGATGACTCTCGGGTTCATCCTCTGCGTGCGGAATAGGTCCTGCCACCCTTTCCTCTTCATTGTTCTGCTCCTGCCTTTGGCCAGCCAGGTGCCTCTGCTAGCGTCTTCTTCTTCTGACCTGCCTATGAGCAAGAAGAATGACAGCGCCTCACCAGACTCCATGTTTCGTATGTTCTTCTCACTGCAACATCAAAGACAGAGACTTGACTTGACCTTCTGTCTCTGAAGGACAACGTTTTGCCCATTCTTCGTCTGAAGTTGCCACATAAAGCCCACTGACTCTTGTCCTGGCCACCACATTGATGTCCAGTCCTCACTTTGCATGCTGGTTGGGCAAGACGCCATGCCACATGACCGAGGGACCCCAGCCTTGGACACTCCGCTGCATCCTGAGCTCCGGCACAGGTATTGTCCCAAGCTTCACTCCAAGGCCTCAACCTGGTCTATGAGGTCACTTGTCAATACACATCTCAGCACACAGCCAAGGGTTAGGAGTGCTCTCCTCCGGCAGTGTGCCATTGCCAACTCTCAGGGAATGTAATTTCTTGTGCAGTTGGCCAATGGTGTAGGCACACCATGGCAGTCAGCGATTTTGGGAGTTAGAACACCAAGGACTAACTCCTGAGCAGCACTCAGTGGCACTCACACATATAAGTGGCACTTGAGTGGGCATAACTGTGTGAGTAGTTAGAATCTAGGCATGTCAATTGAGTTACGACTGATTGGTCTCAGCTGCAAAAGGGTAATGAGTACCAATATGTCTTTCCAACAGGCTTGTCGTTGTCCTTGTCTACCCTAACCCTAATCCTGCCTCCAGAATTCTGCCCCCAGAATTGAATAGAGCCAGCAGTCCATAATGACTGTCCATTCACCCACCCACTGCCCTGCTCCACACTTTCTTTCCCTCTGAGAGGCCCCTCCAAGGAACCCAGCAGCAGAAGGCAACCTCAGGAATTGTGCATTCCACACTTGACAGTCAACTCCCCCAGTCTCCCGAGTCAACTCCAGTCTTCCCTTGGGTCTTCTTCTCAATCTCCCCCAGCTAGGCCCCCGGCACCCTGAAGTCTTCCCCAGTATCCTGGAGTCTTCACCAGGTCTCCTTCAACTAGGCCCCCAGTACCTTTCCAGTGTTACCCTGTCTCCCTTGAGTCAAAGGCTGGTTGTCCCCAAGCACAGCTTGTATCCTGGGTCAAAGGCTGGTCGGCCCCAGGCACAGCTTGTATCCTGGTCGAAGGCTATTCGCCCCCCCAGTCACTGCTTGGACCCTGGGTCAAAGGCTGGTTGCCCCCAGTCAGAGCCTGGTCACTCCCGAGTCAGCCTCCGTAAATGCTGAGTCGCTCTGCAATCATTGCGCTGACCTCTGATCTCCCTTCAGAGGGGTGCTCGGCAGGTGCACACTGCCAAGCACCCAGTCATGATTTGCGCCATTCTGACATCATGGTGCCGTGGATGGATTATTTGACAAGGGGTTATGATTATGGAGCATGGGCTCGATAATGAGATACAAATGAGGTTCCCAATGTTGAATGGCCATTTACAGGGGGAAAGGGATGATTGCAGCAAGCTCTCACACTGTCGTAAAATATGACTTTGGCCTTCTTATGACATTATCTACTCCCGTCACTGTATCTGCCTTTTGCTAACAGGAGCGGAAAATCATAGGCTGAGTTCGGAGAATTTATAATGGGGAATAAGAAAATGGTAAAAAATCTAAGCAAAGGATGAGATTTTCTCTTGTTTTGACTATGTGTGAATTTAGGTGGGAAAAGTGATGTGTCACCCGCCAGCTGCCAGTTGTTCCACCATATTTTTTGGCAGATAGTCAAATAAAATCCTGGAGGTAGGTTCCACAACCATGGAGCAGTACTGGGGTATGGCCAGGGGGCAGTACACATGACCTTTTCCCCCCCACTGGGGTCTGTACTTACCTATGCAGCCTCGGCAGATTCTCTTCACTGGGTCCCAGTTTGTTTAGACCTGCAAACCCCACAATGTGATGGAAATTCCATACATGGCAGGGGGATGGGTGGGGACTATCTCAACAAGAAATCCAGCCAGCATAAATGTCATTTTGTGATTCCTGTTGGATTCTCTTCCCCATCCAGCTTTCTGGCTTGCTGAATGCAGGGACTGAAGATTCCTCCCACCCAGCCCCCCCTTGTGTCTGTCTTCACGGAGGAAAATACCACAAGCCTCCCAGAAATAACGGAGAATATAGGGACTAATGTAAATGAAGAGCTGCAAGATATTAATATTAGTAAAACAAAATATAGAGAAATAATTAGACTTAAAGTAGATAAATTCTCTGGACGTGATGATGTACATCCCAGAGTGTTGAAATAGCTGGCTTTAGACATAGTTGCATTGGTGGTCAACTTTTAAAATTCTATAGACTCTGAAATGGTTCCTGCAGATTGGAAGGTAGCAAATGTAACCCCACTATTTAAGATAAAAGGGAGAGAGAAATTGGAGAACTACAGACCTGTTAGCTTGACGTCAGTAGTGGGCTAGAATCTATAATAAAAGATGTGATAACTGGACACTTAGAAAATAATGGTAGGATTGGACAGAGTAAACATGTATTTATGAAAGGGAAATCATGTTTAACAAACCTGTTGGAGTTTTTTGAGGATGTAACTAGCAGAATAGAGAAGAGGGAACTGGTGGTTGTGGTACATTTAGATTTTCAGAAAGCTTTTGTTAAAGTCACACACAAGAGGTTAATAAAAACAAATGGGATTGGGGGGATATATTGGCATGGATTGAGAACTAATTAACAGACAGAAAACAGAGTAGGAATAAATGTGTCATTTTCAGGTTGGCAGGTTGTGACTAGTGGGGTACTGCAAGGATCAGTGTTTGGGCTCCAGCTATTCACAATCTATATCAATGATTTGGATGTGGGATTAAATGTAATATTTCCAAGTTTGCAGATGGCACAAAACTAGCTGAAAGTGAGAGTTGTGAAGAGGATGCAAAGATGTCTCAAGTTGTCTCTAAGTGAGCAGGCAAAACATTTGTCATATGAATTACAATGTGAAGAAATATGAGGTTAACCACTTTGGTAGGAAAATCAAAAATACGAGTCTTTCTTAAATGAAGAGAGAGGGAAGTGTTGGACTTCAAAAGGTCTTGGGTTTCCTTACTCATGACTCACTGAAAGCTAACATATGTTGGCCTTTATTACAGAATGATGTGTGGAATGACGTCTTACTGCAATTATATAGAGCCTTGCTGATTTTGATTGGATTCAATTTATTGTCACATGTATTGAGATACAGTGAAAAATATTGTTTCTTGCGCACTATACAGAATAAACATTCTGTTCATAGAGTACATAGGGGAGGAAGAAAGGAGAGAGTGCAGAATATATAGTGTTACAGTCACAGCTAGGGTGTAGAGAAAGATCAGCTTCATATATGGTAGGTCCATTTTAAAAGTCCGTACCTGGACTGAGACCATACCTGTAGTATTGTGTGCAGTTTTAGTTTCTTTACCTAAGGGAACATACACTTGCTATGGAGAGACTGTAACAAAAGTTCACTATAAGGAAAGATTATATAGACTGGGCCTTTATTCTCTGGAGTTTAGAAAAATGAGAAGTGATCTCATTCAAATGTACATAATTCTTACAGGGCTTGACAGGGTAGATGGAGGAAGGATGTTTCCCTGGCTGGAGGGTTGAGAACCAGGAGACACAGTTACAGAATAAGAGGCAGGTATTTTAGGACTGAGACAAAGAGGAATTTCTTCACTCAGGAGGTGGTGAGCCTTTGGAATTCTCTGCCCCAGAGGGCAGTAAAGACACAGTTGAATGTATTCAAGACTGAGATCAATGGATTTCTACATATTGAAATTATCAAGGGATACAGGGACAGTACAGGAAAATGGTGTTGAAGTAGATGATCAGTCATGTTCTCACTGAATGATAGAGTGAGCTTGAAGAGCCAAATGGCCTGCTCCTATTTACGTTCTTATGTTATGTTCACATGTTTTTCTCCTTGTACTGTCATGTATCATTAGACATGAATCTTTACCTGAGAGTCTCTATATAAAGATTCTTCAAAATGGAGAAATCCAGTTAGGTAGATACCATCCATTCTGCTTCCTGCAGTACTGTGGAAAACTTATATGATCTATCTGTGCATTGTAGTGTTATACAACATTTCAGTTCATTAAATGCAATAAAGATCAATTTCACAATATGTAGATAAGCTAAGTAGAACTATGTCATTAAAAAGACTCGTGGAAGGCCCCCAAGATGGATACTACATGGTTTCAGAAGCTGAGATGCATTTCTGGAGAGGAAAGAGATCAAGGATTGAGATAGTGGGTAAGTGGGTTGAGAGCAATCAAAAATGAGACCATCTGATTGGGCCTAATGGTCTTTTCCTCTTGTAACTTTTATGTAACGCTGACACTAAGTCTAGACAGGTCACTAATGTCATATTACCTGTTCAAAAGATTTAACTTTTGTCTAGATTCAAAAGGTTCATGTCACACTATTTGTAACCCCCACAGAGTTTCACTGGCTGTCTTGTCTGGAGACAATACACATCTTTTTAGCCTGCCTTGGTGCTCTCTCCACTCACGTTGTTTTGTTTCTTAAAGACTTGATTAGTTGTAAGGATTCGCATTCCAACCATTATTCATGTAAATTGAGTCTGTGTCTTTATATGCTCTGTTTGTGAACAGAATTCCCACTCACCTGAAGAAGGGGCTTGGAGCTCCGAAAGCTCGTGTGGCTTTTGCTACCAAATAAACCTGTTGGACTTTAACCTGGTGTTGTTAAACTTCTTATTGTGTTTACCCCAGTCCAACGCTGGCATCTCCACATCAAAAGATTTAAAGCAGAGGATTGTGTCTTGAATTTTTGAGGAGGTAATAAGGAGGGTTGATGAGCGTAGCACATTTGATGTAGTCTACATGGATTTTAGCAAATATTTTGACAAGGCCCTAAATGGCAGACTGCTCAGAAAAGTAACAGCCCATGAGATCCAAGGGAAAGTGACAATCTGGATCCAAAATTGGCTCAGTGGAAGGAAGCAAAGGGCTATGGTTGATGGATTTTTCTGACTAGAAGGCTGTTTTCAGTGGGGTTCTGCAGGGCTGAGGACTGGGTCCCTTACTTTTCACGGCATACATTTAGATTTCAATGTACAGGTCATGATTAAGAAGTTTGCAGATGTTACAACAATTGATAGTGTGGTTATTAGTGAGGGCGAAAGCTGCAGACTGCAGGAAGACATCAAAAAAAGAAAAAACAAGAAAAGTACAGCACAGGAACAGGCCCTTCAGCCTTCCTAGCTTTGCCAATCATGATGCCCTAACTGAACTAAAAAAAACTTTTGCCCTTACTCGGTCCGTATCCCTCTATTCTCTCCCATTCATGTACCCATCCAGATGCCTCTTAAATGTTGCCAATGTGCCTGCTTCCACCCCCTTCTCTGACGTTCTCGGCACCCACCACTCTTTGTGTGAAAAACTTCCCCCGCATATCTCCCTTAAACTTTCCCCCTCTCACCTGGAACCTGTGCCCCCTTGTAATTGACACTTCCATCCTGGGAAAAAGCCTCTGATCATCCACCCTGTTTATGCCTCAATCAACTCTCCCCTCAGCCTCTGTCTTTCCAGTGAAAACAATCCTAGTTTATTCCACCTCGCCTCATAGCCTGTACCCTGGTTATGTTACCCAGGCAACATCCTGGTGAACCTTCCTTGCACTCTCTCCAAAGCTTCCATGTCCTCTGGTAGTGTGGCAACCAGAACTGCATGCAATACACCAAATGCGGCCTAACCAAGGTTTTATATAGCTGCAACATGTTTTGCCAACTCTTGTACACAATGCCCCGGCCGATGAAGGCAAGCATGCATAAACCTTCTTAATCACCTTGGCCACCTGTGTTGCCACGTTTAGGGAACTGTGGACCTGCACGTTCAGATCCCTCTGTATGTTAACGTTCATAAGGGTTCTGCCATTTGCAGTTTAATTCATACCTAAATTTGATCCTCCAAAATGCATCACCTCACATTTGTCTGGATTGAATGCCATCTGCCAATTCTGTGCCCAAATTTCCAATCTATCTATATCCTGTTGTATCCTCTGACAATCCCCCACACTATCAGCAACTCCACCATATCAATGGAGTGGTCAGGCGCTGAAAGTGGGTAAACTGGAAAAGTGGGAGGTAATGCATTTGAGGTGGACAAACAAGGCAAGGAAATACACAATAAATGGGAGAATACTAAGTAGAGTAAAGGAACTGAGGAACCTTGAAGTACATGTCTACAGATCACTGAATGTTGCAGATCAAGTAGATATAGTCGTTAAGAAGGCATTTGGGACATCATCCTTTGTTACTGAGGCATAAGATACACAAACAGGTAGGTTATGCCAGTACTGTACAACACAAGTTAGGCCACAGCTACAGAGTGGATAAGAAGGACCTATTTCTCTGAGGGGGATGTGTGATAAAAATATCGCATAGACCTTTGATCTAAACAATGACATAACACATAACATGATGTGGGGCGGCACGGTAGCACAGTGGTTAGCACTGCTGCCTTACAGCGCCAGGGACCCGTGTTCAATTCCAGCCTTAGGTGACTGTCTGTGTGGAGTTTGTACATTCTCCCCGTGTCTGTGTGGGTTTTTCCCAGGTGCTCTGGTTTCCTCTCACAGTCCAAAGATGTGTGGGTTAGGTGGATTGACCGTGCTAAATTGACCCTAGTGTGTCAGGGGATTAGGAGGGTTATGGGGATAGGAACTAGGTGGGACTATTGTCGTGCAGGCTCTATGGGCCAAATGGCCTCCTTCTGCACTGTAGATTGTATGATTCTATAATCCAGCATGTGCCAATGTTTTGGTCTAGCATGCTTCCAGCTGGTTTTTTATTTGTCCTTCTGGTGGCAGAGGGTATTTGTTATAATGAGGCTATGCTGGACACACTTTGGCAGCAACACACACAATTTGCATTGTCTTTTCCCACCCTGTTTTCCCCCAGTGGTTCACTCCAGACATTGGAGTTATGGCCAATCCAGGCATTAAAGTCCCCCAGAAGGAACTTTTCTTCTCTTGAGGTGGCAGTGAAGATTTAATCAAGGTCAGAATAGAACTTCTCCTTCACATCTTCATCGGAGTTAAGGATCAGGGCATAAGCACTGATGATGGTGGCGTATGTCTTTATCACTCAATCCTTGTGGGGGATTTTTACTTGCTGGATTACTGATTGTTTGGATGGTGATGAACTTTCACCTAACACCAAGACATCACATGGCACAGAAATCCAAGAGGAAAATCAATGTTTCAGGCCTAAAGCTCATGCAAAGACAGGAATTTGAAATGCAATTCACAATCCATCTGAAAAGTCTTCCAAAGTAGGACCAAATAAAATAAAATCTATTAGATGCCTATGCCCAGACCACTGGGTCTAAGCATCACCGTTATCAGGACTGGTTTGATGAAAAGAATGCTGAATCCTAAAACAAAATGATCATCCTTCATTGCCTGACAGAACAACTCGAAGCTGCAAGTCAAGAATGCAGTGTTTTAACAACTTAGAGAGGACACCCAAAGACAAATCTGAAAATGAAGGACATGTGCTGGGAAGAGAGTCTGAGAAAGATCCAACAACATGCCATGTCATGCAAAGCTTTTTGAAGTCATCTATGGATCAAGGTTAAATGGACAAAATCCCCTTGGCTCTCAGGATGTTGCTCCTCTTCTTAAGGATGACAATGTCATCCATCAATGCTGAAAAGAACATTTTGAACTACTCCTCAACCATGAAACCACAGTGGTAGCTGACACTCTCCAGGCTATCCCCAGTATCTGTGGTAGAATCCATGAGTAAACCACCATCGATGGGATAGCAACATGCCATCAAATGGATGAAAAGCAACAAAACCTGCGGCCTCGATGATATTCCAGCTGAGGTCTTCAAAGCTGGTGGTTATTTTGCCGTAGGAAGGCTCCATACACTCATCCCAGAAGCCTACAGAATTCTAACAGGACTAGACAGGGTAGCTGCAGGAGGGAGGTTCCTGATTTTTTAAGTTATTCTATTTGTCACAAGTAAGGCTTACATTAACACTGCAGTGAAGTTACTGTGAAATTCCCCTAGTTGCCACACTCCGGCGCCTGTTTGGGTAAATGCACCTAACCAGCACGTCTTTCAGATTGTGGGAGGAAACTGGAGCACTCGGAGGAAACCTACGCAGACATGGAGAGAACATGCAAACTCCACACAGACAGTGACCCAAGCCGGGAATTGAACCCGGGTCCCTGGCGCTGTGAAGCAGCAGTGCTAACCACTGTGCCACCGTGTTGCCCCCTGATGGGCAACACGGGGAGTCCAGAACAAGGGGGCACAGTCTAAGGATACAGGTTAAACCATTTAGGATTGAGAGGAGGAGAAATTTCTTCATCCAGAGAGTAGTAAGCCTGTGGAGTTCACTACCACAGAAAGCATTTGAGGCCCAAACATTGTATATTTTCAAGAAGGAGTTAGATATAACTCTTGGGGTGAAATGGATCAAAGCAGGAACAAGTCACTGAGTTGAATGATCAGCCATCATCAGAATGAATGGCAGAGCAGGCTCGAGGAGCTATAATTTCTATCCGACAGACTTGGTAAAAATAACTCTCCTGTCTTTCGGATTGCAACAATTGTAATGATCTTCAATAAGGGAGATAAATCATGCTGTGGAAACTATTGAAGTATTTCCCTCTTGTTCAGGGAAAATCCTGACACACATTCTCCTGAATTGCCTACTTCTGAGGAAATCCTCCCAGAGACACAGTGTGGCTCTGAACCTTTCAGAGGATCTTTCAGTTTTTGCTGCTAGATCCAAAAGAAATGTTGAGAACACCACCATTGCATTCATCATCCTGACCAAAACATTTGACTCAGTAATTCACAAAACTCTGTGGATTGTACTCCAAAGTTTTGGATGTTGAAGGAACTTAATCACAATTGCTTCATGATGGTATTACTGCAACTATCTTGAATGGGGGATGTGAAATAGATGCCTTCAAAATCCAGACTGGGGTCATGCAAGGCTGTGTGATCATCCCCCTACTACTTACAATCTACCCGACTTGCTATTCACCGCAAAGATCAACAAATGTCAGAACTAAATACTGACTAGATGGAAAACTCTTTAACCTGCCTCCATGCCAAAACTAAACTGACCACCAAAAATATACATGATCTACTGCTTGCATATGACTGCAGTATCATTGTCCACTCTGCCCACACCAGGTCAGCCAAATATTCCACCTCTCAGATATGTTGAAAGAGAGATTCTGGAATATGTTAAGTACTTTCCACACCTTAACAGCCACCTCACAAAAGGCCACCATTAAAGAGGAGATCCAAGACGGTATCAGCTGTGCCAGTTTAGACATTTACAAACCACACATTGAGTGTTTGACAACAATGATCTCCACAAGTAAACAAAAGCCCTTGTGTACAGAGCAGTGGTCATCAACACACTGCTGTACTGCAGAGAGACCTGGATTTTGTATCAGTGACATATGAGAGTGCAAGAGAAGTTCCATCAGCAATGCCTCCACCACATCCTCTGGATTCAATGAGATGAAATGTTGAACAAATGCTGTGTCTTTTTTGAAGCCAGCTCCACAAACATTCAGGGAAAACTCCTGCAAACTCCCAAATGGGTGTCAGAGTGTGGTGACTAGGGGACTTTCAGAGTAACTTCAGGGCAGTGTTAATGTAAGCCTACTTGTGACACTAATAAATAAACTTAAACTGAAAAAAATCAACTTCATTGAACAGGACACCATGTTTGGATGGTTATAAACCATCTCCCCAACAAGTCCTGTTTTCTCAACCCTCAAGTGGCCAATGTCCATGGAGAAGACAAATAAACACTTAAGACATCCTAAAGTTCTCTTTGAAGCTTGGTGGCATTGACATTAATGACTGAGGGGAGCTTGCTACCAATTTTTCAGAATAGCGACAACTTGTCCATCAAGCTTCACCATGCATTGTGTCACAACATCTTAATGATGATGCAGAATGGTGGCAGAGAAACATGGAGAAGGAAGTCAATTCTGCATTTCGTATCCGACTATCATGGGTCCTGCTCCATGCTCCCAAAGATATGCCGGTTGAGAATCACCCTGTTCAGTCACATGAAGTCCCATGGCAGAAACCTGTAACCTTGAGTAGAGTCATCCTCAAATTGAGGGAGAGCCACCGACGAAGATGGTAAAAGGCAGAAACCCTCATTGCATTTAAAAGACACGTGGATAGACACTTGAATTGCTGTAAGCGACATAGTTACTGACCAAGAACAAGAAAATGGAGCTAGTGTGGATCATTCTTTTTTGGCTGGCGCAGACAAGATGGACTGAATGGCCTCATTCTGTGCCTTATTTTCTGTGTTTCTATGCAAGTAACAGAAGTAACCAAAGTAATGGCATCTTACTGCCCATTATTTACTATATTACAGGTTATATTGAGCTAACTTTCCTTTACTCGGCCAATTTAATAAAGGAGTTGATTTTCTACTTACCAGGTGGCAATGAACGAGGTGGTACTGGGGGTGCCACAATAGTGCCCACATGTGCTGACAGGAATGGTATAGTGTCCCTGGTTCCACTGTCTAGACTCCAGCTACTGGGAGCTGCTGGCACCGCTAAAACACAATTAAACAAATTTCAGTTAGAGTCCCTGAACTGATTTGTGGCAAGTTAAAGTTTAAAGTTTATTTATTAGTGTCACAAGTAAGGCTTACATCAACACTGCAATGAAGTTACTGTGAAATTCCCCTAGTCGCCACAGTCCAATGGTGCCTGTTCTAGTCAACCTGCCTAACCAGCACATCTTTCAGAATGTCGGAGGAAACCCATGCAGACACAGGGAGAACGTGCAAACTCCACACAGACAGTCACCTGAGGCCGGAATTGAACCCGGATCCCTGGCGTTGTGAGGCAGCAGTGCTAACCACTATGCCACCATGCCGCCCGTAATTAAGTTCAGTGCAGACAAATGAAAGATGACAAATGACAAATGAAATTGATCAGGTTGCACTATTCTCCACAATGAGCGAGAAGAAGCAGCTAGATTAGTTGGGGCTCAATGTAGAAAAGATGCAATTGAGGAAGAATCTTCAAGATACAAAAGATAGTTACAAAAGCAGGGAATAAACCTGGAACATTACTTCTAAATATACTCTGTCAGAGAAAAATGTATACATCCTGTGTGTGTGTGGATACTTTTCAGAGGCACGAGGTAAATATTTCACATGTATTACATTGTTCAATGTTCAGAACTATTTGTGACTCCTCAAATACTGAAGCAGTCCACATTCAAATGCAACAAGATCTGGACAATATTGGGCTGACAAGTGGCAAGTAACATTTGGACCACACAAATGCCAAGCAATGACCATCACCAATAAAAGACAATCTAACCACTTCCCCATGACATTCAATGGTGTTACCATCACTGAATTCCCCCACTGTCAACATCTTGGGGGTTACCATTGACCAGAACGGCATGGTAGCACAGTGGTTAGCACTGCTGCTTCACAGCTCCAGGGACCTGGGTTTGATTCCCGGCTTGGGTCACTGTCTGTGTGGAGTTTGCACATTCTCCTCGTGCCTGCGTGGGTTTCCTCCGGGTGCTCCGGTTTCCTCCCACAGTCCAAAGATGTGCAGGTTAGGTTGATTGGCCATGCTAAAAATTGCCCCTTAGTGTCCTGAGATGCGTAGGTTAGAGGGATTAGTGGGTAAAATATGTAGGGATATGGGGGTAGGGCCTGGGTGGGATTGTGGTCGGTGCAGACTCGATGGGCCGAATGGCCTCTTTCTGTACTGTAGGGATTCTATGATTGTCATGGATGGATTGAAAGAAACTCAACTGGACTTGCCACATAAACATAGTGGCTAGAAAGTAGGTCAGAGGCTAGGAATACTATGGTGAGTAACTTATCTACCTCCTGACACCCCAAAGTCTGTATGCCATCTACAAACACAGGTCAAGAAGTGTTTAATTCAACCCACGTATCATGTTTTCTACTCATGCAGACTATAAAACTCTGCTCCTAAAGCCACATCAGTATCTACTGCAATATAAAGGTTCTCTGGCTCCCCAGTAGAATAAATCCACCCCAGTAGAATGAGTAAGTGTCCATTCTTGATTGAGGTATTAGTATGGGAGGAAGTAGGTTCAGCCTGATTTTGTTCACACTCAATATCCAAACACATTGTCCAGTCGACCTGCATGGATAGTGTTGAGGAACAGGAGCAGCCTCTCCTCATGTCCTCTGCCATTTACCCCGTTGTCTCTAGTAGATGTGGCTGAAGTTACCTCTGCAGGACACCCCAGTGGGCAGAAGCCCTTAAGGCCCCAGATCGCCAGAGGGTGCCCACCATACTCATCACAGGCAATGGGGCATCACATTCAGTAGCCTGATTCCACCCGAGCTGTTAATGTCAGGACTCGCATCAAAACATAGTGGTAGGAAAATAAAACTTAAGAATTTATGAGAGCACAAAGTGGCAGGGGTATTTTTGTTTTCACTTTATTCATTTGTGTTTCATTATCTTATTTTGTGATTTGCTTAGTCAGAAACACAACTATTTGGGCATGCCAACATTACTTGGCTCAGCACCTTATGTCTGATTTTCTTTTACTTCTGTAGAGGAACATCTAGCCTCTGCAACCCATCTTCCGAATCAGGTTAAATCTGTTAGGATAGGCAAATTAACTCAAAGTCCTCCTATTAGTGACCCAGTATACATCTTTCTCACACTCCTGTGTGTGTCAGTTCAATCTCACATGGTCCTACATTAGGCACTCAGCATCAGCACAAACACATCCAATTCCAGAGAAGCATGGGGTTAGGTACCGAGTAAAGCTCCCTCTACACTGTCCCCATCGAACACTCCAAGGAGAGGTAATGCACAGGTTAGATACAGAGTAAAACCCCCTTTCCACTATCCCATCAAATACTCCCAGAGCAGGTACAGCATGGGGTTAGTTACAGAGTAAAGCTCTGTCTATAGGGGGAGGTGGCTAGATGGGTGGAGAACTGGCTTGGTCATAGAACACAGTAAGAAGTTTAACAACACCAGGTTAAAGTCCAACAGGTTTATTTGGTAGCAAAAGCCACACAAGCTTTCGGAGCATTCTATGATCGGAGCTCAAAAGCTTGTGTGGCTTTTGCTACCAAATAAACCTGTTGGACTTTAACCTGGTGTTGTTAAACTTCTTACTGTGTTTACCCCAGTCCAACGCCGGCATCTCCACATCTTGGTCATAGAAGACAGAGGGTGGTAGTGGAAGGGTCTTTTTCCGGCTGGAGGCCTGTGACTAGTGGTGTTCCGCAGGGCTCTGTATTGGGACTTCTGCTGTTTGTGATTTATATAAATGATCTGGAAGAAGGAGTAACTGGGGTGATCAGTAAGTTTGCGGACGACACAAAACTGGCAGGACTTGCAGATAGTGAGGAACATTGTCAGAGGCTACAGAAGGATATAGATAGGCTGGAAATTTGGGCAAAGAAATGGCAGATGGAGTTCAATCCTGATAAATGCGAAGAGATGCATTTTGGTGGGAATAATGTAGGGAGGAGCTACACGATAAATGGAAGAACCATAAAGGGTGTAGAGACGCAGAGGGACCTGGGTGTGCAAGTCCACAGATCTTTGGAGGTGACGTCACAGGTGGAGAAGGTGGTGAAGAAGGCATATGGCATGCTTGCCTTTATAGGACGGGGCATAGAGTATAAAAGTTGGGGTCTGATGTTGCAGATGTATAGAACGTTGGTTCGGCCGCATTTGGAATACTGCGTCCAGTTCTGGTCGCCACACTACCAGAAGGACGTGGAGGCTTTGGAGAGAGTACAGAGGAGGTTTACCAGGATGTTGCCTGGTATGGAGGGGCTTGGTTATGAGGAGAGATTGGGGAAACTGGGGTTGTTCTCCTTGGAAAGACGGAGGATGAGGGGAGACTTAATGGAGGTGTATAAAATTATGAAAGGCATAGATAGGGTGAACGGTGGGAAGCTTTTCCCCGGGTCGGTGGTGACGTTCACGAGGGGTCATAGGTTCAAGGTGAAGGGGGGGAGGTTTAACACAGATATCAGAAGGACATATTTTACACAGAGGGTCGTGGGGGCCTGGAATGTGTTGCCGGGCAAGGTGGTGGAGGCGGACACACTGGGAACGTTTAAGACTTATCTAGACAGCTATATGAACGGAGTGGGAATGGAGGGATACAAAAAAGTGGTCTAGTTTGGACCAGGGAGCGGCGCGGGCTAATTGTTCTTTGTTTCTCGTTTCAAGGCTTCATTCTATGATCATCTTGCTGGTGCCAGTACAGAGCGAGACTGTGGATAGTTGGGAACCTGTCTCGGGGGCAGGGAATTCAGATGGTGTTCGTAAAGCAGAAGTGGAAATGAATAGGGTTGGGAAGCATTTTCTGATCAGGGCCAGTGTGATCTCCTGGACTCGTTTCGATCGCCTCAGGGGGTCGGAGAGGAATTTCCCAGATTTTTTTTCCCCCATATTGGCCCTGGGGTTTTCACTCTGGGTTTTCGCCTCTCCCTGGAGATCACATGGTCTGGAATGGGGGGGTGGGGGTGAGTTAATAGGTTGTGATGAACAAAGCATCGTAGCTGTGAGGGACAGCTCGGTGGATAGGATATTAGGATGTAGATAGGCTGGAAAATTGGGCGGGGATCCTGGATTCAGGATTCAATCCTGGACCGGGGAGCGGCGCGGGCTTGGAGGGCCGAAGGGCCTGTTCCTGTGCTGTATTGTTCTTTGTACATCAAACACTCCCAGAATAGGTACAGCACAGGTTAAATACGGAGTATCTACCAACTTGCTCTCAGGTGGTAGTGTGGATTTCCATACAGCTCCCTTTATTCTGCCACAACTCTAAAAGTACTTTCCACTGCATTTACTAAAGCAGCCCAGAAGAGAGTCATCATCTGCTTAGAGCCAAATCAGGGTTAGTTTTCTGACATGTGACCATGCCAACTACAAACTGAGTTAGATTGCTAAAGACATTTAATGTAGGAGTGTTCTACTTGGAGCTATACATAATTTTAGGACTCAGGTGACTAGCGCGAGTCTATGCACAACCACATCCTCCCTGCAGTCATTCAATTAAAAAAAAACTAAATTTGTCACTGTTAGCTGATGGGACACGTGGTCCAACAAAAGAAATTCATTATCTCTTTGCCCCACTGAACTTTAACAGTCAAATAGATCCTTACCCTTTTCAGCGACAGAGAGGTTGGGATCACTGCACGGTTTGCAGGGTCCGACCACCTGTTGAATCAGAGCCCGTTGGAAACTAGTAGGCTGTAATAAGAATGAACAATTAACA
This sequence comes from Mustelus asterias, assembly GCF_964213995.1. NCBI lineage: Eukaryota > Metazoa > Chordata > Chondrichthyes > Carcharhiniformes > Triakidae > Mustelus > Mustelus asterias. The sequence goes on along the minus strand of NC_135803.1, from coordinate 94,556,575 downwards.
TGAACACGAGTTGGCATATCACAGAGTTCACAACTAAGGCCTGGGTAAGATGCTCTGTTGGACAGTCGGTGCAGACTCGATGTGCCCTGTACCCTTGTCCATTTACCCTGCTAACCCCCCTAACCTACACATCTTTGGACGCTAACAGATAGTTTGAGCAGTGTACACCCCGGTAAACAGGAAATAATCTTAAATGTCCAGCCCATTTCACTTCTTTTCAGTGAGCTCCCTTTTGGTAATTTTACCTGATGGTGCTGTTGTCAAGGGAAGGTCAAACTTCAGTGGTAATGCTCTATGGTAAGTGGAGCTGAGGTGCATTAAAACAGCACTGTAAACAATGCTTACAACCACCTTTTGATTTAGCAGTAGTTGAACACTGAGCCCATCTGTACAGATCACTGATGTAACTTCCCAATCTCGTGACAGTGGGTGGGCTGAAAACTGAGCATTCTGAAATAGCCTCCCAATTGTCTTTCACCAAAAACCAAGCATGGTCCAACTGCTAAAACTAACGATTTTTCATGCAGTGTGATCTGGAGGCTGTATGTTAATGCTGCTGGAAGATAAACAATGTTGACCAGATACCAAGAGCTATCTCAGGACAAGGTTATCTCACAGCAATGTGTGAAGGCATGTAAATTTAATAAGACCTGTAACTGTTCAGGTGACTTCAACCGACATTTAAAACTCCCAAGTCCTTCCTCCTCTAATCAAATAAAAAGGCCAGTGTGAGAAGGTAAGAGTTTTATAAATTTTCTTAAATAATTTAGTTGATGCTAGAAATGTCGATCAGTGGGGTTAAGTGCTGCACTTGGGAGATGTGGGAGATCTGTGATGCTTCCAGCGTCTTGGACGACTACATCCGCGGGAAGTGCAACCAATTGCAGCTCCTTACAGACCGCATGGAAAGGTTGGAGCAGCAGTTGGATGCACTTAGGAGCATGAAGGTGGTGGAAAGCGTCATAGATAGGAGCTTTAGAGATGTGGTCACACCCAAGGTGCAGACAGATAGATGGGTGACCGCTAGAAGGGGCAGGTAGTCAGTGCAGGAATTCCCTGTAGTCATCCCTCTCTTTAACAAGTATACCGTTTTGGATACTGTTGGGGGGGGATGGCCTATAAGAGGATAACAGCAGCAGCACCCAGAGCAGTGGCACCATGGCTGGCTCTGTTGTTAAGCAGGTAGGGACAAAGAGCACTAGAGCGATAGTTATAGGGAACTCTATAGTTAGGGCTGCAGATAGGCACTTCTGTGGATGCGAAAGAGACTCCAGGATGGTATGTTGCCTCCCTGGTGCCAGGGTTCAGCTCGTCTCTGAATGGGCAGAAAGCATTGTGAAGGGAGAGGGTGAACAGCCAGAGATCGTGGTACATATTGGTACCAACAACCTAGGTAGGAAGAGTGATGAGGTCCTGCAGCAGCAGTTTAGGGAGTTAGGTAGAAAGTTAAAAAGCAGGACCTCAGGGTTGTAATCTCAGGATTATACCCTGTGCCACGTGCCAGTGAGGCTAGAAATAGGAAGACAGTACAGCTCAACACGTGTCTAAACAGCTGGTGTAGGAGGGAGGGTTTCAGATATCTGGACAATTGGGATCTCTTCTGGGGCAGGTGGGACCTGTACAAGAAGGATGGGTTGCATCTAAACTGGAAGAGCATAAATATTCTGGCTGGGAGGTTTGCTAGTGTCACATGGGAGGATTTAAACTAGTTTGGCAGGGGGGTGGGAATCAAAGCAAAGGTGACTTAACTGAAGGGGGACCAGACAGTAGGGCCAGTAAGATTCAGAGAAAGAGCAGGCAGGGTGTGGTTGCTAATCCAAGAGGGTCTGGTGGACTGAAGTACATTTGTTTCAATGCGAGAAGTGTAACAGGTAAGGCAGATGAACTTAGAGCTTGGATTAGTACTTGGAACTATGATGTTGTTGCTATTACAGAGACTTAGTTAAAGGAAGGACAGGATTGGCAGCTTAACGTTCCAGGACACAGATGTTTCAGGCAGGATAGAGGGGGATGTAAAAGGGGTGGGGGAGTTGCACTACTGGTTAAGGAGAATATCACAGCTGTACTGTGGGAGGACACCTTGGACGGCTCATACAGCGAAGCAATATAGGTAGAGCTCAGGAATAGGAAGGGTGTAGTCACAATGTTGGAGGTTTACTATAGGCTGCCCAACAACCAGCGGGAGATAGAGGAACAGATAATGTAGGCAGATTTTGACAATGTGTAAAAGTAACAGGGTTGTTGTGGTGGGAGATTTTAACTTCCCCCATACTGACTGGGACTCACTTAATGCTAGGGGTGTGGATGGGGCAGAGTTTGTAAGGAGCATCCAGGAGGGCTTCTTGAAACAGTATGTAGATAGTCCAACTAGGGAAGGGGCCGTACTGGACCAGGTATTAGGGAATGAACCCGGCCAAGTGATCAACATTTCAATAGGGGAGCAGTTCGGGAACAGTGACCACAATTCAGTAAGCTTTAAGGTACTGATGGATAAAGATAAGTGTAGTCCTCAAATTAAGGTGCTAAATTAGGGGAAGGCTAGTTATAACAATATTAGGCAGGAACTGAAGAATGTAGATTGGGGACAGATGTTTGAGGGCAAATCAACACCAGGCATGTGGGAGACTTTCAAGTGCAAGTTGATAGAGATTCAGGACAGCACGTTCCTATAAGGATGAAGGATAAGTATGGCAAGTTTGGGAACCTTGGATAATGAGAGATATTCAAAAAGAAAAAGGAAGCATTTGTCAAGGCTAGGAGGCTGGGAACACACGAAGCAACTATGGAGTACAAGGAAAGTAGAAAGAAACTTAAGCAAGGAGTAAGGAGGGCTAAAAGGGGTCACGAAAAATCATTGGCCAGCAGGATTAAGGAAAATCCCAAGGCTTTTTATACATATATAAAGAGCGTTGGCCCACTCAAGGACAGGGGAGGGAATCTATGCATGGAGCCAGAGGAAATGGGCGAGGTATTAAATGAGTACTCTGCGTCAGTATTCACCAAAGAGAAGGACTTGGTGGATGATGAGTCTAGGAAAGGGTGTGTAGATAGTTTGAGTCATGTTGAGGTCAAAAAGGAGGAGGTATTGGAGTTCTTGAGAAACATTAAGGCAGACAAGTCCCCAGGGCCTGATGGGATATACTCCAGAATACTGAGAGAAGCAAGGGAGGAAATTGCTGGAGCCTTGAGAGAAATCTTTGTATCCTCACTGGCTACAGGAGAGGTTCCAGAGGATTGGAGAATAGCCAATGTTGTTCCTTTGTTTAAAAAGGGTAGCAACAATAATCCAGGTAATTACAAGCCAATGAGCCTTGTCAGTGGTAGGGAAATTATTGGAGAGGATTCTTCGAGACAGGATTTACTCCCACTTGGAAATAAATGGAAGTATTAGCGAGAAGCAACATGGTTTTGTGAAGGGGAGGTCGTGTCTCACTAACTTGATCGAGTTTTTCAAGGAAGTGATGAAGATGACTGATGTTGGTAAGGCAGTGGATGTTGTCTACATGGACTTCAGTAAGGCCTTTGACAAGGTCCCTCATGGCAGACTGGTGCAGAAGGTGAAGTCGCATGGTAGCAGAGGTGAACTGGCAAGGTGAATACAAAACTGGCTCAGTCATAGAAGACAGAGGGTAGCAGTGGAAGGGTGCGTTTCTGAATGGAGGGCTGTGACAAGTGGCGTTCCTCGGGGATCAGTGTTGGGCGGCATGGTAGCACAGTGGTTAGCACTGCTGCTTCACAGCTCCAGGGACCTGGGTTCGATTCCCGGCTTGGGTCACTGTGTGTGTGGAGTTTGCATATTCTCCTCGTGTCTGCGTGGGTTTCCTCCGGGTGCTCCGGTTTCCTCCCACAGTCCAAAGATATGCGGGTTAGGTTGATTGGCCATGCTAAAAAAAATTGCCCTTAGTGTCCTTAGATGCGTAGGTTAGAGGGATTAGTGGGTAAATCTGTAGGGATATGGGGGTAGGGCCTGGGTGGGATTGTGGTCGGTGCAGACTCGATGGGCCGAATGGCCTCTTTCTGTATGTAAATGACTTGGAGGAAAATGTAACTATTTGATTACTAAGTTTGCGGATGACACAAAGGTTGGTGAATTTGCGGATAGTGATAAGGACCATCAGAGGATACAGCAGGGTATAGATCAGTTGGAGACTTGGGCGGAGAGATGGCAGATGGAGTTTAATCCGGACAAATGTGAGGTAATGCATTTTGGAAGGTCTAATACTGAAAGCAAATATTAAGTAAATGGCAGAACCCTTAAGAGTATTGAAAGGCAGAGGGATCCGGGTGTACAGGTACACAGGTCACTGAAAGTGGCAACGCAGGTGGAGAAGGTAGTCAAGAAGGCATACGGCATCCTTGCCTTTATCGGCTGGGGCATTGAGTTTAAAAATTGGCAAGTCACGTTGCAGCTTTATAGAACCTTATTTAGGCCGCACTTGGAATATAGTATTTAATTCTGGCCGCCACACTACCAGAAGGATGTGGAGGCTTTGGAGAGGGTACAGAAAAGATTTACCAGGATGTTGCCTAGTATGGAGGGCATTAGCTACGGGGAGAGGTTGGAGAAACTTGGTTTGTTCTCACTGGAATGACGGAGGTTGAGGGGCGACCTGATAGAAGTCTACAAGATTATGAGGGGCATGCACAGAGTGGATAGTCAGAAGCTTTTTCCCATGGTGGAAGAGTCAATTACTAGGGGCATAGGTTTAAAGTGCGAGGGGCAAGGTTTAGAGGAGATGTATGAGGCAAGTTTTTTTACCCAGAGAATGGTGGGTGCCTGGAACTCGCTGCTGGGGGAGGTACTGGAAGCAGGTACAATAGTGACTTTTAAGAGGTGTCTGGACAAATACATGAATAGGATGGGAATGGAGGCATATGGTCCCCAGAAGGATAGGGATTTTTAGTTCAGTCGAGCAGCATGGTCAGTGCAGGCTTGGAGGTCTGTAATTTTCTTTTGTTCTTTACCTCTGACATTTCTACTCTCCTGTCCTCACTCAATCATTTCACATAAACTTTCCACATTTGTGGCAATAATCAAAGCAAAGTACTGCAGATGCTTGAAATCTGAAATAAAACAAAGTGCTGGAAAAACTCAGCTGGTCTGGAAAGATATGTGAAAAGAGAAATGGAGTTAATGTTTCAAGTCAAATATGACTATTCTGAAAAAGCCATATTGGTCTTGAAACGTTAATTCTGCTTTTCTCTCCATAGATGCTGCTGGAACTGCTGAGATTTCTAGCTCTAGCTGTTTTATTTCTTATCAGAAATCATAGAATCCACACAGTACAGAAGGAGGCCATTTGGCCTACTGAGTCTGCCCGACAATAATCGCACCCAGGCTCTATCCCCGTAACCCCGCACATTAACCCCGCTAATCCCTCTAACCTTCGTATCTGAGGGGCAATTTAGCATGGCCAATTAACCTAACCCGCACATCTTTGAACTGTGGGAGGAAACCGGAGCACCCAGAGGAAACCCATGCAGACTGGAATCTTTGAATGGCATCAAGATAGATAAGTCGCCGGGTCCGGATGGGATGTACCCCAGGTTACTGTGGGAGACGAGGGAAGAGATTGCAGAGCCTCTGGCGATGATCTTTGCGTCGTCGATGGAGACGGGAGAGGTGCCGGAGGATTGGAGGATTGCGGATATGGTTCCTATTTTCAAGAAGGGCAATAGGGATAGCCCAGGAAATTACCGACCGGTGAGTCTAACCTCAGTGGTTGGTAAGCTGATGGAGAAGATCCTGAGGGACAAGATTTATGAGCATTTAGAGAGGTTTAGTATGCTCAAGAATACTCAGCATGGCTTTGTCAAAGGCAGATCGTGCCTTACGAGCCTGGTGGAGTTCTTCGAAAATGTGACTGAACACATTGACGAAGGGAAAGCGGTAGATGTGGTTTATATGGATTTTAGCAAGGCGTTCGATAAGGTCCCCCATGCAAGGCTTCTAGAAAAAGTGAGAGGGCATGGGATCCAAGGGGCTGCTGCCCTGTGGATCCAGAACTGGCTTGCCCAAAGGAGGCAGAGTGTGTGTACAGATGGGTCATTTTCTAAATGGAGGTCGGTCACCAGTGGTGTGCCCCTGGGATCTGTTCTGGGACCCTTGCTGTTTGTCATTTTCATAAATGACCTGGATGAAGAAGTGGAGGGATGGGTTGGTAAGTTTGCCGACGACACGAAGGTTGGTGGGGTTGTGGATAGTCTGGAGGGATGTCAGAAGTTACAGAGGGACATAGATAGGATGCAAGACTGGGCGGAGAAGTGGCAGATGGACTTCAACCCAGATAAATGCGTAGTGGTCCATTTTGGCAGGTCAAATGGGATGAAGGATGTACAATATAAAGGGAAAGACTCTTAGTACTGTAGAGGATCAGAAGGGCCTTGGGGTCCGGGTCCATAGGACTCTAAAATCGGCCCCGCAGGTGGAGGAGGTGGTTAAGAAGGCGTATGGTGTGCTGGCCTTTATCAATCGAGGGATTGAGTTTACGAGTCCGGGGATAATGATGCAGCTATATAAGACCCTTGTCAGACCTCACTTGGAGTACTGTGCTCAGTTCTGGTCGCCTCATTACAGGAAGGATGTGGAAAAGATTGAAAGAGTGCAGAGGAGATTTACAAGGATGTTGCCTGGATTGAGTGGCGTGCCTTATGAGGATAGGCTGAGGGAGCTTGGTCTTTTCTCCTTGGAGAGACGTAGGATGAGAGGAGACCTAATAGAGGTATATAAGATGTTGAGAGGCATAGATCGGGTGGACTCTCAGAGGCTTTTTCCCAAGGTGGAAATGGCTGCTACAAGAGGACACAGGTTTAAGGTGCTGGGGGGTAGGTACAGGGGAAATGTTAGGGGGAAGTTTTTCACACAGAGGGTGGTGGGTGAGTGGAATCGGCTGCCGTCAGTGGTGGTGGAGGCAAACTCAATAGGGTCTTTTAAGAGACTCCTGGATGAGTACATGGGGCTTAATAGGATGGAGGGTTATAGGTAGGCCTAAAAGGTAGGGATATGTTCGGCACAACTTGTGGGGCCGAAGGGCCTGTTTTGTGCTGTAGTTTTCTATGTTTCTATGTTTCAGACATGGGGAGAACGTGCAAACTCCACACAGTCACCCAAGCCGGGAATCAAACCCAGGTTTACAGCTGTTGCCTGGTCATCTTTGGTGGGCTCTCCATTTCTGAGATTTATATCACCAATAAGACCATCTCCAATCACTTCCTCATTGGCCTATCCACTATATCCCCAATGTTCCTCCGAAGCTCTCTGTGCATCTACAGGATGCTCCTTTAACTCCCTCACTAGTTCACTAACAAACTCCAAATTCCCTGGCCTCCCTAAATGGTTGTCATCAGGGACCTGCCAAGTTGTTCTCTCTTCTCTGGTGTTGACTTGTTTCGTCCAAATTATTGACCATTTTGAACCTCCACTGGACCCCTTGGACAGTATCGATCTTTGTGCCATCAAAGCCAGGGGTCGCAATTACTAAGTTCAACATGGCAGCCAATTGGTCTTGTTACTCAATGCCAGATCTAACTCAACCATGATTAGCATACCTCATTTTGTAGCCAAAAATCTCTACCACACCAGGATCATCCTAAAGGACAACTCTAGGCTTCACGGTTAACTGTCTCCTCAAACCCCCATTCCTTGCTCAATCATCCTTCACCTCTTGCATTAAGAGGAAAGAGTTCATTGACTTCTTCATTTCTGGTACTGAGAACTATAGCTGTACAGCTGTAAGAGCCACTTCCTCCCCTTTCCCTCCGTTTTGCTCCCTGACCTCCTAGCTCACCATCCACTCCACACTGACACCGATCAATCTGTAATTTCTTCATCATTTTGCACCATGCTCTCTTAATCCTTGCATCTATAAGACCCGGTGCTTCCCTGGTCCCACGTTTTCTGACAATATTAACGGTTGAGTAAGCTCAGGAACCATTCCACGACTTTAAAACTACCTCTCCCTCCCTCAAAAAATCTACCCTTAATTAATCAGTGCTGTCACTTTCCTCTCAAAGTTTCTCAAATGTGTTAGCTACCTCAATACTTTCTATTTGGATCCCTCCAAGGTGAATTGTCTGAACCATAATGTCAATCTGGTGCTGACCAAAGTTAAGAATGAAATCCTTTGATTTTGTAATTATTGTGGATTTTGCTCCCTCGGCCTCCTCTCCACATCATTTAACATGATTCACTCCGTCACCTGCTTTCTTGCCTTTCCTCTGTTGTTCATATTTGTGGAGCTGCCCTCAGATGGCTGCACTGTTAACTATCCAGATGTAATGCATCTACAGCATTGGCTTCTCTTCTCACCTTTCATTGTCATATTCATAGTCTCTCAGCGATCTATCCTTGATCCCTTTATAATATCACTTCCAAGCATGGGGCTCAGCTTCCATTTGCATTCTAATGGCTTCCCATTCCACCTCTCCACCACCTCCTTTGATTTCATGATCACCAGTGTTTTGTCTGGTAGAACATTCTTCAACTGAACATTGGGAAGACTGTAGCCATGAATTCCACTCTCCTGCCACTAACTCCATCTTCTTCTTGCTCATTTTTGAAAAGTACTTATTTTGAAATAGCTTTCAGTCAATCCTCCTCATTTCTCTTGCAAGGCTTAGCATCTATTCCCCGAGTTGTTTCATATTATTCTTTTATAACGTTTGAAAAGTGAAAATTGTTGTTTTGGGATCAGGTGAAACCTCCCTCTACAATCCCAGATGAGATTTAAGTTGTATTCTTGAGTGCATCTAGGTTTTGCTGGTACAGTATTATCAAATTCACTGTGATAAATTGGCAGATGTAGTTTGTCCAGTAACATTTCTCTGATGTTTAATGGTTATATATGTCCATGGAATGACATGTTCCAGTAACTCACCTGTCCATTCTCCATCATGGCTGGATACATGGCACTGCTCGGCCTGTCCCTGTGAGAAGGCAACAGCATCACAACCTCCCGTGAGTGACGGTACTTATCAGATAATGATGGGGAACCTGAGCATAGACAGAAAGAGCAACAGTAGATTAGAAAACCATGGACAAAGATGAGAAAAGAAAGAAAGAAAGTACGCAAGGGAGAGAGAATTTAGAGGGAAGAATGTGGAAACAGAAAGGAAAGAAAGAAAAGACAGATAAGGAGAGAAAGAGAGAAATGCAGAGAGAGATAAAAGTGAAGATAAAGAGAAAAAAGGAAGGAAAGAAAGCAAATGTGCAAAAGAGACAGAGAAAGGGAGAGAGTTGAAGTGGACTGTGAAGAGGAGAATAGAGAGAAAGTACAAAAGGGGGAGCATCACACAGCAAAGAAAGAAAAAGTAGAAAGAATAAAAGTATAGTCGGACAAGAAAGAGACATGAAAAGATTGAGATAAAGGAAAGCAGTGCATTCATTTGAAACCATTAGAGCGATTGAACTAAACAGCGAGATTGAATCTGATGAATTAATAATGGAAAATAGGAGATGGCAGATTAATTGAACAGGTATTTTGCATCAGCCTTCACTATAGAGGATACAAATAACATCCCAGAAATTGTTGTAAATCAGGAAATGGAAGAAAGGGGGAACTCAGAGAAATTACAACCATGAGGGAAGCTATACTGAGCAAACTGCAGGCTGACTAGTCCCTGGGTCCTGATGGACTTCATCATATGAGGTCGGTCACTAGTGGTGTGCCCCAGGGATCTGTTCTGGGACCCTTGCTGTTTGTCATTTTCATAAATGACCTGGATGAGGAAGCGGAGGGATGGGTTGGTAAGTTTGCCGACGACACAAAAGTTGGTGGGGTTGTGGATAGTCTGGAGGGATGTCAGAAGTTACAGAGGGACATAGATAGGATGCAAGACTGGGCGGAGAAGTGGCAGATGGACTTCAACCCAGATAAATGCGTAGTGGTCCATTTTGGCAGGTCAAATGGGATGAAGGAGTACAATATAAAGGGAAAGACTCTTAGTACTGTAGAGGATCAGAAGGGCCTTGGGGTCCGGGTCCATAGGACTCTAAAATCGGCCCCGCAGGTGGAGGAGGTGGTTAAGAAGGCGTATGGTGTGCTGGCCTTTATCAATCGAGGGATTGAGTTTAGGAGTCCGGGGATAATGATGCAGCTATATAAGACCCTTGTCAGACCCCACTTGGAGTACTGTGCTCAGTTCTGGTCGCCTCATTACAGGAAGGATGTGGAAAAGATTGAAAGGGTGCAGAGGAGATTTACAAGGATGTTGACTGGATTGAGTGGCATGCCTTATGAGGATAGGCTGAGGGAGCTTGGTCTTTTCTCCTTGGAGAGACGTAGGATGAGAGAAGACCTAATAGAGGTATATAAGATGTTGAGAGGCATAGATCGGGTGGACTCTCAGAGGCTTTTTCCCAGGGTGGAAATGGCTGCTACAAGAGGACACAGGTTTAAGGTGCTGGGGGGTAGGTACAGGGGAAATGTTAGGAGAAAGTTTTTCACACAGAGGGTGGTGGGTGAGTGGAATCGGCTGCCGTCAGTGGTGGTGGAGGCAAACTCAATAGGGTCTTTTAAGAGACTCCTGGATGAGTACATGGGGCTTAATAGGATGGAGGGTTATAGGTAGGCCTAAAAGGTAGGGATATGTTCGGCACAACTTGTGGGGCCGAAGGGCCTGTTTTGTGCTGTAGTTTTCTATGTTTCTATGTTTCTCTATATGACCTTAAAAGAAGTGGCTAATAAGATAGTTGATACGTTATTTGCAATTTTCCAAACTTTCCTCGATTCAGTGGAGGTTACATTATATTGGAAAGTAGCTAATGTAACTCTTTTATTCATAGAGGGAGGGAGACAGGAAGCAAGAAACCAGAAGTCAGTTAGCTTAAAATTTGCCATAGGAAAAATGTGAGAAGATATTATTAAAGGTGTTCCAACAGGGCACTTGGAAAAATTCAGGGTAATCAGGTTGTGTCAACATGGTTTTGTGAGAGAACAATCATGTTTAACCAATTTATTGGAGTTTTTTGAAGAATTAACAGATGCTGTGAATAAAGGAAAACCGATAGATGAACGGTAGATTTTAGATTTCCAGAAGGCATTTGATAAGATGCCACATCAAAATTCATTGTGTAAAATAAAAGAGTAACAAATTGTTATGGATTGAAAATTGGCTAGCGAAAGGGAAACTGAGGGTAGGCATAAATGGGTCTTTTTCTAGTTGGCAAAATGTAAAGAGTGGTGTGTTACAGGAATCAAGATACAAAGATAGGTAGGATAGTAAGATGTGAAGTAGACACAAGTAGACTATAACGGGCTTGGAGGGCCGAAGGGCCTGTTCCTGTGCTGTATATATTGTTCTTTGTATAAAGGGATTTGGTAGGTTAAGTGAGTGGACAAAGATCTGGCAATGGAGCATGATGCAGGCAAGTGTGAAATTGTCCATTTCGACAGGAAAATTTAAGAAAGATGCATATTATCTAAATGATGAGGGGTTGCAGAGCTTTGCAATGCAGAGGGATCTGGTTGTCCTAGTGCATGAATCACAACAGGCTAGAGTGCAAGTTCAGCAAGTAATTAGGAAAGCTGATAGAACATCATTTATTGTGAGGGGAATTGATTACAAAAGCAGAGAAGTTATGCTTCAGTTATACAGGGAATTCATGAGAACACATCTGGAGTACTATGTATATTATTGGTCTTCTGATTTAAGGAAAGATGTAAATGCGTTGGAAACAATCCAGAGAATGATTGCGAACTTAATACCTGAATTGGTTGGATTGTTTTATCAGAAAGGTTAGACAGGTTAGGCTTAGATCTGTTGGCTAGAGTTTAGAAAAGAAAAAGGCGACTTGATTGAAACATACAAGATCGTGACAGGGTTGATGAGGAGAGGATGTTTCCTCTTGTGGGAGAATCTAGTACTAGGGTCTACTGTTTAAAAATCATCGAATCACAGAATTTTACAGCACAGAAAGAGGTCATTAGCCCATTGTGTCTGCACTGGCTCCTGAAAGAGCTACCCAGCTAGTCCAATTCTTCAGTCTCATCCCCAAAGCCGTCTAAATTAATAATTTCAAATATCTATCCAGTTCTCTTTTAAAACATCCTATGGAACCGTCTCTCCACCACTCTCAGGCAGCGCATTCCAAATCCCAACAACTCTGAGTAAAGAAGTTTCTTCTCATCTCACTCCTCCCAGGTTGATTCCAGAGATGAGGGGGTTAGCTTATGAGGAGAGATTGAGTAGACTGGGCCTGTACTCATTGGAGTTTAGAAGGTTGAGGGGAGATCTTATAGAGACATATAAGATAATGAAGGGGCTAGACAGGGTAGAAGCAGCGAGGTTATTTCCACTTACAATGGAAACAAGAACTAGGGGGCATAGCCTCAAAATATGGGGGAGTCAATTTAGAACAGAGTTGAGGAGGAACCTCTTCTCCCAGAGGGTAGTGAATCTTTGGGATTCTCTGCCCAATGAAGCAGTAGAGGCTACCTCGTTAAATGTGTTTAAGTCACAGATAGATAGATTTTTAACCATTAAGGGAATTAAGGATTATGGGGAGCGGGCGGGTAAGTGGAACTGAACCCACTATCAGATCAGCCATGATCTTATTGAATGGCGGAGCAGGCTTGAGGGGCTGGATGGCCTACTCCTGCTCCTATTTCTTATGTTCCTATGTTCTCTCCTGCTGATCATTGTAAAATTGTGACATAGCAATTCGTGGAAACAGAATACACTTCTTTATCCTGTCAAAGTTGTTCATTTAGGACAAAGATGAGAAATCTTTTCTTCTCTCAGAGGGTTGTGAGCCTTTGGAATATTCTTCCTCAAAAGGCAATTGGAAGGAGGGTCTTCAAGCTTTTTTAAGGCAGAGGTAGCTAGAGTGAAAGATTGACGGGACAGGTGGGAATGTGGAGATAAGGTTACAATCATGTCAGCCATGATTTTATTTAATGGTGGAGCAGGCTTGAAGGGCAGAGTGGCCTACTCCTGCTCCTAATTTGTATGTTCGTAAATGAAAAAGAACATGTAACCAACAGAATGCTGTAAAAATGGTGGCAGAAACTTATACCACATGTCAGTGATACATACCCCAACTTTTAAAATTTAATCAGCCCAAACCCACTCCCACTAGAGGGTGGGGGGGCGGGGCGGGGGGTAATATTGATCCTAACCTATCTTTCCATACGTTCAGACAGTACTCCTAGCCTAAGCATAGAGAAAAGGCTTGGGGCTGGTGTGAAGTCTGAGGGGCATGTGTCACTGACATGCGGTATAAGTTTCTGCCACTATTTTTACAGCATTCTGTTGGTTACATGTTCTTTTTCATTTATGAACATACAAATTAGGAGCAGGAATAAGCTACTCCACCCTTCAATAAAATGGAGGGGAAACAGTGTCTGCCAATCCAAAACTAGATGGATGGGTATCAATGCAAACAAAGCATGGGCAGGCAGTTCAGATACAATCCAAGGCTCACTCAGACTTGTGGACAACAGTAATTTTAACGCAGTGGTCTCAAACTAGACCTCTTCTAATTAGTTTCTGTTGAGCAATATTACTGGTGCTGACCCACAAAGTGGGTCTGAAGAAGACTGATACGGACCCGAAATGTTAACTCTGTTTTTCTCTCCACAGATGCTGCCAGACCTGCTAAGCTTTTCCAGCATTTTCTGTTTTTAACCACAAAATGGGCTGTTTGGTTCTAAAATGTCTGGCATTTCACCATAATATCTATGAAACAATTAATACATAACTGGCTCACACAAGTGTTTAACTGAGAATATCAGAGTCCAGATTTCACGCTTCATCACAGATGCAAAATAATCTTGATAAAAAAGAAAGTTGATCATTTCCTGCTGGGTTGGTCTGACCTGGAACCTGAATTTTGGAGGAAGTGACAACTGCCTTCTATTTGACTTCAAAGTTTACAGGCAGCTATAGGTACCTGGAAATTTTCATTTCGATCACTTTGCCACTGGAGTGTTGAGTAGAGAGTTTAAAGTGAGTCAGCTTAAATACAGTTTAGCAAAAGCATCATAACAGTGCTCCAGACTACCTGTCAGCAATGACATAAACTTCCAACCACAGACACGAAAAGGATTGGCAGCTTATTAAACTACATTTTCTTATCTTGGCATACTCCTTTAATTTCAAAATTTAGGATAAAAGTCAGACCCTGTCAAAGCCAGCCCCAGTCAACCAACTGTACATTGTTTTGGAAATGTGCTTAAAAGCAAAGGCAATACATGGGAGAGAAGAGGCAACTCAATTCCAAGTTGGCCCTGAAAGTTAATAATAAAATAAATTCTTACCTCGAGCACTAGACGGGGCTGAGTTGATCATTTGCGAGGGTGCAGAGTGCGTGGAGCTTAGGCTAGAGGTGGATGGACTTGCCTGGCACGACGACAAAACAGAGACGTTGGTCATGGAGCTCTGGAACTTGGGATTAGCGTAAGAAAGCTGCAGAAAGCAGAGAAAGTGGCAGAAAGAAAGAGCGCGCGCTGGGAATCCCAAAAAGGGAACAAAACAGCAAGAGGTGAACAGACGACTTACAGAGGCTATGGACAGCTTTGCCACTCATCACAAGTGGCGTGACACGTCTGTTAAAACCACTGAGTTCCTATCGATTGTTAAACACTCCCCATTATGATGGAGAATGGTTTGTCAATTCATTTTACTTCATCCTCAATATTGTCCCCATTTCTTCTGAAGACATTGACCTTTGACAAGAAATGAGTTACCATTGGGATTTAACTCCTGTTATAGTTTCCATTGGGATTTAACCCCTGTTAAAGTCCTTGACAAATGTTTCTCATTTCTTGTACATCATTCAAGTTGCCATGCATGACCTTTGTCAAATAGGCTGTTCTATCATGGAAGGCGTTGCATGTCCTCCTCCAATGTTGATATCCATGTGCTTCCCAGAAGTGGGAATCCTGGCTGAATTTTTCCCACCCTTATCCTCGGAACTCTGAGGTTAACTGCAAGGCTGATAATGTCTGAGGTCAGCTGACACAGAACAGATTAATATCAAGCAAGTGGGGGACAAAGTGTTTTTAACAAAGCCTCTTTCATCTGTTTACCAAAAACACACCACAGAATAACTTGTGGCAAAATGTGTTGCTGTAGCTTGTATGATATGGCATGGTCGTGAAAATGAGTTTTGCTCACTCTGCTTTTAAAATGGGCATGACTCAATCACTTAAAGGATCATTAAAATAACTGAGATTTTTATTTATTAAGAGGCACAGTGTGTCCATAATTGTTTTCTTTGTCCTAAATTGGCAATTTTATGATGGTTGCTGCATAATCAAAGTATGTTTATACTTTAGTTTGGTCATGAAACCAGGCAGATGAAGCATGCCCAACTCCTTCCAAACAGACATTCATGTCCATACACTTCGAAGGTGACAGCCTTACTGTCATTCATACAATGGTTTAACTGTGAGGCTTCTCAAATATCAGTCACAGTCCCCATCAACAATATTCTGCTACAATTCTCATTAATGCCTTACTCTGGTGTGGGTCACTGGGATATGCTGAGTTGATGTTTCTCCCCAGTGCAGTTTATGTCATCATGTTACAGTCCTTATTAAGGTTTAGTTTTACTACTGTCCCTGTTAGGGTTTCCTTCATTACCATTCTTATTGGAGTCTGTCACTGTCTCTGTTGGGATTTAACTCCTGTTAGTGCCCCATTGGGATTTAACTCCCTTTACTGACTCCACTGGGATTTAACTCCTGTTATAGTTCCCACTGGTATTTAACTCCTGTTATAATCCCCTTTGGGATTTAATTCCAGTTACAGTTCTCATTGGGATTGAACTCCTGCTATTGTCTCCATTGGGGTTCCAGTTAGTGTCCCATTGGGATTTAACTCCTGTTATAATCCTGTCAGGACTTAACTCCTGTTAAAGTATCCGTGGGATTTAAATCCTGTTACAGTACCAATGGAATTTAACTTCCATTACTGTCCCCATTGGAATTTAACTCCCATTAATGACTTTGTTGGGGTTACTGTTTCCATTGGGATTTAACTCCTGTTGAGTCCATATTTGAATTTAACCTCCATTGCTGTCTCCATTGGGATTTACCTCCAGTTACAGATCATATTGGGATTTAACTCCTGTTACAAACCTTGTTGAGATTTAAATCCTGTTATAGATTCTCTTGGGAGTTAATCCCCATTGTTGTCTCCATTGGGATTTACCTTCTGTTACAGACCCTATTGTGAGTTAACTCCTGCTGAGGTCCCCCATCGACATTTAATCCCTGTTACAGACCCTGTTGGGATTTAACTCTAATTACTGTTTCTATTAGCATTTAATTTCTATTATTGTCCCCATTGGGATTTAACTCACATTATGGCCCCTGAATGAATTCAACTCCTGTTTTGGTCCCCATTGGGATTTATTGCATGCTGTCAGGAATTTACACTATTACCATGAAGGTCTCAGTCTAATTAAATTACTATTTTTATCGATGAACTCATGTTTGCCAAGCTCCATTTACCAAGGAGAAGTGGAAATTCTCCTCATTCAGATCTACTACAGTTCGAGAGATACTCGACCATAAGCAGCTGTACCATATCTGGTGGGTGCCCAGAAGGAGCTTCTTAATTTTCAGTTTTCACAGATAGGTCTGGATTGTGAGAACTCCCAGTTGCACATCACTAGTTGAGCGAGTGACCAAGAGGTGATGCTCCCCAATAGAAAGGGAACCCAACCATCCTGTACTACTCTTATGTAGCTCCTCGCAAAGAGCCACAACATTGCAATAGGCCCAGCACCTGCCATGTCCACTCTAAAGGTCCAGAGATAGCAAATGACACAAGGAAATCAAAACCAGAAATTGCCGTACTTGCATGCGGAATGGGTCATCAAGGGTTTCTCCAGCAAGACCGTCTGTGAGGATGACGAGGTTTCCAACTTCACTGGATGTCTGAGAGGATAGTGAGGATGAGGAGTGCCTGTTAGAACCAAGTAGGCTCAATGGGCTGAGGAGATCAATAAGATAGAATATTACTTAACATTATGCCAATCCAATCCCAATATTCACAATGTGACTGCCCTTTAATCCTAAAGAAGCATCTCACACCCACTCCCAATACAGACCTATCATTACCCCAATTTCCTCCGTCCCTCTTATGATGATCATGTATTCCAGAGAGCCATGTTGGTGAGGCATAAAACTGGAACTACTCTTCACACACATATTTATTTATAGAATTACAAATGGCAAGCAGACATTTTCTAACCCAACATTCACAGTTTTAGGTGGGGATTCTCCCACCTCGCACTGCTAATTTTCTAGCGCAGCGGGGTGGGAAAAACTCGCGGGGGGGGGGGGGCAAAATCAAGGAATTCCTCTGAGCGTTTGCAACCTGCTAGAGTCTCCCAGTGCCGGATTTCTGTTGTGGTCAGCTCTGCGCCAGAAATCGGCAGGGAGGTGGGGCTAGCATTTAAATAATATTTTACATATTTAAATGCTATAAGCAGGCCCGGAACTGAATTCTCAGGGCCCACTAGCCTTCCCCACCCTGCCAGAGTGTTTCACTCCAGCAGGGATCACACTAGCTTCCCACTTTCAGGGAACTAGCAGCCCAAACCTGCTGGAGTCAAGGAGGGGCAATTAGGGCCCCCCAGGGGTTTAGGCGGCGGGACATGCCCCCTGGCAGTGCCAGCCTGTGCCCCCTGGCACTGCCCAAGGGGCAAAGTGCCCATGCCCAGGGGGTAGGGCATATGGGGGCAGAGCCTAGGGCCATTGGTGGGGGTGGGAGGTTCTGCTGCCACTCTGCATTGGGATCGATGGGGGGGGGGGTAGGCCAGCAATTGAGGCAAGCTGGAGGGGAGGTGGGGTGTGGTCTGCTGGGGCGTGGGAGTCTGCGGATCTGCCGGGGGGTGTGGGGGGGGAGGGGGAGAGAAGGTCTGCCGGGGGGATTGGCACTGCGAAGGGGCGCTGGAGATTGGGGTGGTCCGGGACCTGGGGGGGGGGGCGGTGTGTCGGGGCTGGCCTGGGAATGGTCGCGGGCCTCCTGATCGGGCCGTGGGGGAGTCAGAGGGCCAGGGCCAGCACTGCGGGGATCCTGGGGTTGGCCAGTGATCGAGCTGGCCAGCAAACGGGAGGCTGACAGTTCGCGGCCACTGCGCATGTGCAGAGTCCCGTTGGTTTTAGCCTCCCGGGTGGGAATAGGCCTGCCTCCTATTCACGCTGATGGCCTCTGCACTGCACAGAGTGTGGGAGATTCTAGCCTGAACTAGAAAAAACAGCGTGAATTACTTGTTTTTCCATGAATTCAACACTTCGAATTTTTCTGGGAAAATTCTGTATCTGTTTATATGGGTTCAAGTGAAACCCCAGCTAATGCCCACCACTTGCATACAATTAAATACAATGAATATTGAATTCTTATTGCTCTCTTTAAATAATTATGAATCGAGAAAATCTCTGAACTGCTTCTAATGCATTTACATTTTTCCTTAAATAAGGAGACCAGTACTGTACACAGTACTTCATATGTTGTTTCACCAATGCCCTGTATAACTGAAACATAAACTTCCCACTCTTGTATTCAATTCCACTTGCAATAAACAATAACATTCTATTAGCTTTGCAAATTACTTGCTGCTCCTGCATACGAACCTTTTGCGATTCATACATTAGGACACCCAGATTACTCTGCATCTCAGAGCTCTGCAATCTCTCAATATTTAGATAATGTGCTTCTGTTTTATTTTTCCTGCCAGAATGGATAGCTTCACATTTTCCCACATTATACTCCATGATGAAAACTTGTGCTCCAAAACTTGCCGTGCCCCGAGCAAAGCTATTCCACAACTTTGGCATCTACCTGGCAATGTGGAAAATTGCCCAGGCATGTTTTGTCTGCAAAAAAGCAGGTCAAGTCCAAATTGGCCATTTACCATCCCATTAGTCAAACATCAATAAATTGATGGAAGTAGATGTCGACAGTGCTATTAAGCAATACTTAATCAGCAATAACCTACTCACTGATGGTC
Source organism: Mustelus asterias (assembly GCF_964213995.1). Classification (NCBI taxonomy): domain Eukaryota; kingdom Metazoa; phylum Chordata; class Chondrichthyes; order Carcharhiniformes; family Triakidae; genus Mustelus; species Mustelus asterias. The sequence continues at coordinate 94,537,611 of NC_135803.1, read as the reverse complement.
AGTTTGGGGGTTCCAGTCGGACTACTCAGCTACTGACCTCATTAAGCCTTTGGCCAACATGGAGCAAAGAGCTGAATACAAGTGGTGAGGTGAGATGACCATTCTTGATATCAAGGCAACATTTGACCAAGTGTGACATCAAGGAGTCCAAGCAAGACTGGAGTCAATGGCAATAAGGAGGATAACTCTCCACTGTTTAGAGTCATACCTAGCACAAAAGAAGATGCTTGTGGTGGTTGGTGGTCAAGCATCTCAGTTTCAGGACATCACTTACAGGAGCTCATCAGGGTAGTGTCCGAGGCCCAATCATCTTGGTTCATCAATGACTTTTCCTCCATCATAAGAACTGGGAATATTTGTGGGTGATTACACAATGTTCAGTGGTGTTTATGACTTCTCAGATACTGCAACAATCTGTTTTGATATGCAGCAATACCTGGACAACATTCAGGCTTGGACTGATAAGTGGTGTGTAACATTTGCACCACCCAAGTACCAGGCAATGACCACCTCTCAAAAGAGATAATCTAACCATCTCCCCATGATATTCAATTGTATTATCATTGATGAATCCCCCACTGTCACTATTTTGGGGGCTTACCGTTGACCAGGAACTGAACTGGACTGACTATATAAATACAAAAGCAGAAAATGCTAGAAAATCTCAGCAGATCTGACAGCATCTGTGGAGAGAGAACAGAGCTAATGTTTTGAGTCTGGATGACTCTTTGTCAACTATATAAATACTCTGGGTACAACAGCAAGCTGGAGGAGAGTAACTCACCTCCTGACTTCCCAAAGCCTATCCACTATCTACAAGGCACAAATTAGGAGTGTGATGGAATACTCACCATTTGCCTGGAAGAGTGCAGCTTCAACAACAATCAAGATACTCAACACCATCCAGGACAAAGCACCCACTTGATTGGCCCCTCCACTCCTTAAGCAATAATTCCCTCTACCACTGATGCACAGTGGTAGCAGTGTGCACTAGCTACAATACGCACTACAGTAACTTGCCAAGGCTCCATTGTCAGCATCTTCCAAACCTGCAACCTCTACCACCTAGGAGGACAAAGGCAGCAGGTGCCAGGGAACACCACCATTTGCAAGTTCCCCTCCAAATTACACAGCATCCTGATTTGGAACTATATTGCTGTTTGTTCCTTGTTACTGGGTCAAAATTCAAGAACTCGCTTTCCAACAGCACTTTGGGTGGCCCTACAGCAATTCAAGAAGGTGGCTCATCATTCATCAAGGGCAGCATGGTAGCACAGTGGTTAGCACTGCTGCTTCACAGCTCCAGGGACCTGGGTTCGATTCCCGGCTTGGGTCACTGTCTGTGTGGAGTTTGCACATTCTCCTCATGTCTGCGTGGGTTTCCTCCGGGTGCTCCGGTTTCCTCCCACAGTCCAAAGATGTGCGGGTTAGGTTGATTGGCCATACTAAAATTGCCCCTTACTGTCCTGAGATGCGTAGGTTAGAGGGATTAGTGGGTGGATATGGGATAGGGCCTGGGTGGGATTGTGGTCGGTGCAGACACGATGGGCCAAGTGGCCTCTTTCTGCACGTAGGGATTCTATGATTCTCAGAGGCAACCAGGAATAAGCAATAAATGGTGCCCTAGCCACATCACGGTTAAAAAAAAATTTAAAATCCATATCCATGGTCTCAACAATTTTCAGTTTCAGCAGCTAAAGTACTTTTAACAACTTTTTTCATTTCCTTCGCTTTCCAAGCTAAAGGACAGTATTTCCCATTTTCCTCTAAGAAATATTATGAATCCAACTGCATTAATCAGGAAGATGAGCATCCACAAAAACGACTAGTTCCATTGGGTCGCCTAAGGATGGAAACTTAAGTATAATTTAATTTTAAAAAATATTTTGAAACATTCATTGTGGTACTTAACAACAATGCACTAAAACCAACATCTGGTCCAGTCTGAGTGCCCAACCAGTTCATCTGACCAATCAAGCTTCACAATTCTCCTGACTCTTAATCAGATATAACATTGGCCGAAATGTTCTGGCTGGCGGAGACCCGCTGCCATGGGTTCCCTGGTGGCGGAGGGTGCGAACAACAGGAAAACCTTCTGATGGCCAAAGGCAGGCCGTATCCACCTCAGCAAAACACTCTGTGGGGGAAGGAGGGGGAATTAAGAATCCCACCTATTATCTTAATATGAGAACCTGACCGGGATAGGAGTAACACTTTCTGAAGAGGATTGTTAGCTTAAGGTTATTCCAGACCTACCCTGTTTAATATCTAAATCAATATATTTAGAAAAGTGCACTCCCAGTTTAAAATTTCAATCTTATCTTACGGATAACACATTTCCCGGATTCCACAGTACCACTCCATAAGAAGTCATCAACATACATCATGAAAATGCCTAAAGGTTTTCCTTTATAATACCAACATTGCGGGTTCTGTTTTTAGATGAACACAACCTATTTTCAGCAAAACAAATCTCATTGAAAAATAAAACATACAAATTAAGACCAGGAGTAGGCCATTTGGTCCCTGGAGCCTGCTCCGCCATTTAATAAGATTATGGCTGATCTGATTGTGTCCTGAACTTTATTTTCTTATCTGCACCCCACCCCTCCCCTACAAAACCTCCAACTCTACTGTAATCAAATATCTATTGAACTCAGCCTTAAAAATATTCCTAGTCTCTTCCACAAGGGGAAACACCCTTTTGGCATCCATCTTGTCAAGTCCCCTCAGAATCTTATGTGTTCCAATAAAATCAATTCTCATTCTTCTAAACTCCAATGGATATGGTCAACCTTTCCAACCTTTCCTCAATAAAATCATCCCTTTATCCCAAGAATCAATCAAGTGAACCTTCTCTGAACTGCTTCTAATGCAATTATATCCTTTCTCAATTGTATCATTTCTTTAGTGAGGAGAACAAAAGTGTACACAGTACTCCAGATGTAGCCTTACCATCAGTTGTGACAAAACATTCCCCGTACCTCAGAATCCTGCAATCACCCTCCATTTAAATAAAGTACTGCTTTTCTAGTCTTTCTACCAAAGTGGACAAGTTCACATTTTCCCACATTATACTTTCTGGCTCCATCACTTAACCTACCTAAAACCCTTTGTTGACTCTTCGGGTGAAACCTTCCTGGAAATCGGCAAAGGTCGATGTTGGGTGGGAAAAGCGGCGTTGAGTATGCTGATGGCAATGATGTTTTTGCCCACCATATAATGTAGCACTATGCCCACTTACACATAAGTGTTGTTTGAGTGGGCATAATTGTGTGCCTAGTTTGACTTCAGGCATGTCAGGACTTGACAAAGAGATCTAGGGGTACGTGTTCATAGCTCCTTGAAAGTGGAGTCACAGGTGGACAGAGTGGTGAAGGCGGCATTCGGCATGCTTGGTTTCATCGGTCAGAACATTGAATACAGGAGTTGGGACGTCTTGTTAAAGTTGTACAAGACATTGGTAAGGCCACACTTGGAATACTGTGTGCAATTCTGGTCACCGTATTATAGAAAGGATATTATTAAACTAGAAAGAGTGCAGAAAAGATTTACTAGGATGCTACCGGGACTTGATGGATTGAATTATAAGGAGAGGCTGAATAGACTGGGACTTTTTTCTCTGGAGCGTAGGAGGCTGAGGGGTGACCTTATAGAGGTCTATAAAATAATGAGGGGCATAGACAAGGTAGATAGTCAATACCTTTTCCCAAAGGTAGGGGAGTCTAAAACTAGAGGGCATAGGTTTAAGGTGAGAGGGGAGAGATACAAAAATGTCCCGAGGAGCAATTTTTTCACACAGAGGGTGGTGAGTGTCTGGAACAAGCTGCCAGAGGTAGTAGTAGAGGTGGGTACAATTTTATCTTTTAAAAAGCATTTAGATAGTTACATGGGTACAATGGGTATAGAGGGATATGGGCCAAATGCGGGCAATTGGGATTAATTTAGGAGTTTTAAAAAAAAGGGCGGCATGAACAAGTTGGGCCGAAGGGCCTGTTTCCATGCTGTAAACCTCTATGACTCTATGTTAATTGAGTTACAGCTAAACAGTCTTGGTTACAATGGGGTAATGATCATTGATATGTCTTTCCATTAGCCTTGCCTTCATCAACATCCCACCTTTGGGAGCCTTCCCCATCATCTGAGTAGAACTGTCAGTCCCTGACGACTGTCCACCCACCCACTGCAATGCCTCATGCTTCGTCTCCCTTCTTGAGGCCCTTCCAAGAAGCCAATGGCTTAGCAATAAAAGGCAACATCAGGAACGGTGCTTTTCACACTCGAGTCATTCCTCCCAGCCTTCACTGAGTCAACCCTCCTGGTCTCCCCCAAATAGGTCCCTTTACCTTGAAGTCTTCCCCCCCCCGGCAGCCAGGAATCTTCCCCCTGGCAGCCTGGAGTCTTCCCATCAGAACCTTTTGACTAGGCCCCAGGTACCCTTCCAATGTTACCACGGTCTCCCTCTATTATTAACCTGGTTTCTCTCCAGTGTGCTTAATATCAAAATTAATATATTTAGAAAAGCACACTCATCTGACTCCCAGTTTAAAATTTCAATCTTATCTTATGGGTAACATATTTTCCAAGTCTGGTTGACCCATCCCTGAGTCAGAGCCGGTACCCCTGGGTCAAAGACTGGTCACCCCCAGTCAGAATTAGTACCCCCTCCAAATGCATGGAGCCGCTCCATAAGTGCTGCGCTTACCTCTGAGCTCCCCTTAGAGGGGTGCTCGCCAGGTGCATGCCTTTGAAGCCAGTCGTGATTCTCTCTGTTCTGACATCACACCATTGTGGATGGATTTTTTTGATGGGTGAGGTATGATCCTGATGTATAGGCCCAATAACGAGATACGGATGTATTATAGTGATGTTCTATCGCAGGAAATGTGGCTTGCCACTGATGCAGGTACAACCATGGCAAACTTTTACGCTGATGTAAAATGCGACTTTGGTCTTCTTGCGATATTTTCTACTTCTGTTGTCAAGCCCGCCCAACACTGATGGAAGCAGAAAATCCCGGCCTTTATGTCCTCCACATAAAACTTACTTTCCTACCTATCTTTTAGTCATCAGCAAATTTCCATTTGGTCCTTTCATCCAAGTCTTTTAAATACAATGTAAATAATTGAGGACCCAACACCAAACCCTGTGAACACCACTAGTTACAGCTTGCCAACCCGAAAATGTTACATTTTGCTTCCCATTAGCGAACCAATCCTATAATCATGATAATATTTTACCCCCTACACCATGAGCTCTTATTTATGTAGTAATGTTTAATGTGACACCTTTTGAAATGCTTTTTGGAAATCCAAGTACAGCACATCCATAGGTTCCCTTTTATCCACATTACTTGTTACTTCCTCGAAGGCCTCTAATAAATTACTCAAACATGCTTTCCATGTTACAAAACCATGTTGATTCTGCCTGGTTATATTAGGATTTTCTAAGTGCCCTTCTATAACTTCCTTACGAATAGATTCCAGCATTTTCCCTACCACAGATATTGGGCTAACTGACCTGTAGTTATCCGCTTTCGGTCTCCCTCATTTTTTGAATACAGGAGTTACATTTGCTATTTTCCAAACTGATGGGAGCTTTGCAGAATCTAGAGAATTTTAGAAAGTTACAACCAATGCATCTACACTCTCTATAGCCACTTCTTTTAGGATCTAAGATGAAGTCCTTCAGGTCCTGATAAGTTATCAGCTTTTAGTTCGAATAGTTTTCTCAGTACCATTGCCCTGGTGATTGCAATTGTTTTAGGTTCCTCCCTTTCAACTTTTGATTTGCAAGTATTTCTTGGATGTTATTTGTGTCTTAGAGTGAAGACAGATACAAGATAGTGAGTGGCACAGTGGTTAGCACTTTTGCCTCACAGTGCCAGTGACCCAGGTTTGATTCCAGACTTGGGTGACTGTGTGGAGTTTGCATGTTCTCCCTTTGTTTGGGTGGGTTTCCTCCAGGTGCTCCGGTTTCCTCCCACAATCCAAAGATGTGCAGGTCAGGTGGATAGACCATGCTAAATTGCTCCTTAGCGTTCCAAGACATATAGGTTAGGGGGATTAGTAGAGTAACGGGGATAGGTTCTGGGTAAGATGCTCTGTCGGAGAGTTGATGCAGACAAGATGGGCCAAATGGCCTCCTCCTGCACTGGAGGGATTCTAGGGTTCAATGATATCTGTTCAATGCTTGAACATTTTCTTATTTTCCATTGTTACTTCTCCAGACTCTCTCTCTATAGGAGCTCTTTCCCTTTTTAAATAGTTGTAGAAACTCTTACTATGGAATTTTGAGCCTACGTCTGCTGTGAGTATGATAGGCGACGCAGATGCAAAACCCAGAGTTGGGAAATGAGATTCTCACTGGCGAGGTCTCGTTTCCTGATTTTCCCCGGCCCTTGCTGATGACATAATGAGGTTCCCACCCACAAAGGGTGGGAGCTCTATTTAAAGACATTTTAATACATTTAAATATTATTATTTTTGTAGTTGCTGTGCAGTAACTTTTTTTTTGTCTCTACGTTTATCCCACAATTGTTGGGTTTTAGCAGGCTCCCATTGTGCTAATGGAGCCATCTTTTAAAACTCATTCTCTCTGCAGAACCTTCAAAACTAACAGATTTGGCTGGCGTTTTGCTCCTCTGAGCCTATGAACTTGATTTGAAGGCAATTATTTGCTCTGCCTTCAGCTTCTTAAACTCTTTTTTAACTGAGTTGAGATAGCTGTTGACTCTAATTGCAGCTTTGTAAATTTCAAGGTGCTATTGCTGTTCACTCGGAGACAAAGGGGTTTCCTGCCCTTGCCAGTTTTGGCGTGTTCCACATAATGGCGATGGCTCTCCTCTTGAAAAATAAATTGAATGATGGCTGCCTGGATCAGCTGCCTGCAGACTTCTTGCACTCAATGTTTTCCTTTTTAGATTCATGAGTCTGTCGAATTGGAGCCTCTGTTTGTTTTATACTGAGCTGGACAGTCATGATGTTCCCAAATGTTTAATTAATTCTTACTCTCTGCTTTTTGGAAGAACTTGGATGCATTCAGGCTGTTGGGTTTTAGCAGTAGGTTTCTTTCAAATGGCACTTCTGACACTGAATTACATTAAAGACTCGCTGCAACCTGGAATTATAAAAGATTTAAATCATCCTTGAAGACTCTATCAACTCTGAGCACTGAAGCTGAACTTCTAAAGGAGATTCAATTGAATCTTCTGCTGCAGTAAGGAATTTTATATTCTGTTTCCAGCTTCCAGGCTTTGTTCTGGATCTTTTTCCAGCAATTATTCTACTGTACCTCTACTTCTTTGGGAGCTTCTTTGCAGGCCAGAATGCTTTGTTGTTCCCCAGTCTTCCAGCATTTTGGTTTGTCTCTGCATTCTAATGAGGTTCTGTTTTTTTCCCTTTCCCACCTTGTTGTGGGGTGTTGGTAACAGATTGATATATCTTAAATAAGATTTCATAGTCTTCTGTGGGTTAATAAAGTTTTTTGTTCACTACATGTACAGTAAAGGATACATGTTGTCAGGTCTAGATCTACACATGTCGCTGCGCAACAGCAGACTGAACCATAGGTCTGTGTCATGTTCCTGCTTACATCACTGTGTGGACCATAATGTCCTCAATCCCACATTAACCCTATAAATGCCAGATGCTTATACTATAAATATAAAGACTTAACTGTATTTGTGAATGAACTGAGCATCAGTCTCACTTACCTGTATCTGCATTGGAGCTGAGCACTGGCCTCACCTGTATCTGTGCACGAGTTGGATGCTTGCACCTGTACAAGCTGAACACCATTTTCACTTATTTGTGTCTGAGTTTGACATCGATCTCACTTACCTATGTCTGTGCACGAGCTTGATAGCCTCTGGACTCATGGGATTATGACTGGACATGAGGCTGCCACGTGGTGTGCTGGAACCAGAGCAAGCAGGACTGATCTTGTCCATTCCAGGAAGATCCTTTGTGGAAAGATGGAATTGTAAATGAGCTTAGTATTTCTGTTTAGAATCATCAAGTTCTCAGTGCTGTAAGATATTTTCACAGATGAATGATATATCTGCAATTCACTATATATCACTCATAACAGTCTGAGCTCATACTGCAACATTATCAGAAGGAATCTGCCATGACATCATAGCCAATTTTCCACTAGGGCATCAGGGGGACAGAGATCTGCCTTCAACTCATCCTCGGAGCACTCTACATCTTTTAGTCACTTTGCTGAGTGGTCAGTCTGTGAGACTGGACAGTGAATGTCAGTGTCTATTCTACAGTGGGGATATTAGAGCCAAGCCCAATCCTGTCCAAGCCTGATCCATTTATGAGGGCAGATTTTCATCTGACAAATGTACTTCAGCTCCGAATTGTTAAAATCCCATCAGAACGTTATTGGCATTCCTGTTTTCAGCATTAGCACATTTCATACCAGTAACTGATTTAAATAAGAACTTTGATAGGTCTAGGGAATACAGAAGTAGTGGGAGACCCAACATCTCTTCCCTTGATCTATACTCTCTTGCAGCCCTACAAATCTCTCCATTCTTTGTGTTCCTCCACTTCTTGCTCTTGTGCATCACTGATTTCCATCATTCAAAAGTGATAAAAGGGTGACCAAAAGCTTCACAGTTGGGTCTAAGGAAGGTTGAAAAGAGCAGAGGGAGGTGGAGTGGCAGAGGAGGAAAGAAATGAATTCCAGAATGTGGGTCCAATATAGCTGAAGGCATGGCTGCCAATGATGGGGTAAAAATAACCAGGAATGGGAAACTCAGCTCAGGTAGATTAGGACAGGGAAATTGTGAGTAGTCTGCACCACCATCACAGTTACAGAGAGTAATCTGTGACTTTTCATAGAATTGTTTCCCTCACTTGTGCCCTTTAAATGTATTGCACTCTGCTAGGAATACCATTCACCTAGTATGGTGAATCTTGCTCGCCCTTAAGTCAGGAAGTTCCATGTCAGATGGCTTCGTCACTTTTTGCATTAATTTATGAAGCCCCCACTTGTTTGTAAGAGGAATATCCAATGCCTGCGCCCACACTACAACAAAACGTGCATTGAAATTGCACCTTTAACATAGTAATCACCCCAAAGTACTTCACAAAGAACAAAGAACAGTACAGCACAGGAAACAGGCCCTTCGGCCCTCCAAGCCTGTGTCGCTCCTTGGTCCAACTAGACCAATCGTTTGTATCCCTCCATTCCCAGGCTGCTCATGTGACTATCCAGGTAAGTCTTAAACTATGTCAGTGTGCCTGCCTCCACCACCCTACTTGGCAGTGCATTCCAGGCCCCCACCACCCTCTGTGTAAAAAACATCCCTCTAATATCTGAGTTATACTTCGCCCCTCTCACCTTGAGCCCGTGACTCCTCGTGAACGTCACTTCTGATCTGGGAAAAAGCTTCCCACCGTTCACCCTATCTATCCCCTTCATAATCTTGTACACCTCTATTAGATTTCCCCTCATTCTCCGTCTTTCCAGGGAGAACAACCCCAGTCTACCCAATCTCTCCTCATAGCTAAGACCCTCCATACCAGGCAACATCCTGGTAAACCTTCTCTGCACTCTCTCTAACGCCTCCACGTCCTTCTGGTAGTGCGACGACCAGAACTGGACGCAGTACTCCAAATGTGGCCTAACCAGCGTTCTATACAGCTGCATCGTCAGACTCCAGCTTTTATACTCTATACCCCGTCCTATAAAGGCAAGCATACCATATGCCTTCTTCACCACCTTCTCCACCTGTGTTGCCACCTTCAAGGATTTGTGGACTTGCACACCTAGGTCCCTCTGTGTTTCTATACTCCTGATGACTCTGCCATTTATTGTATAACTCCTCCCTACATTATTTCTTCCAAAATGCATCACTTCGCATTTATCCGGATTAAACTCCATCTGCCACCTCTCCGCCCAATTTTCCAGCCTATCTATATCCTGCTGTATTGCCCGACAATGCTCTTCGCTATCCGCAAGTCCAGCCATCTTCGTGTCATCCGCAAACTTGCTGATTACACCAGTTACACCTTCTTCCAAATCATTTATATATATCACAAATAGCAGAGGTCCCAGTACAGAGCCCTGCGGAACACCACTGGTCACAGACCTCCAGCCGGAAAAAGACCCTTCGACCACTACCCTCTGTCTCCTATGGCCAAGCCAGTTCTCCACCCATCGAGCCACATCTCCTTGTATCCCATGAGCCTTAACCTTCTTAACCAACCTGCCATGTGGGACTTTGTCAAATGCCTTACTGAAATCCATATAGACGACATCCACGGCCCTTCCTTCATCAACCGTTTTTGTCACTTCCTCAAAAAACTCCACCAAATTTGTAAGGCACGACCTCCCTCTTACAAAACCATGCTGTCTGTCACTAATGAGATTGTTCCGTTCTAAATGCACATACATCCTGTCTCTAAGAATCCTCTCCAACAACTTCCCTACCACGGACGTCAAGCTCACCGGCCTATAATTTCCTGGGTTATCCCTGCTACCCTTCTTAAACAACGGGACCACATTCGCTATCCTCCAATCCTCAGGGACCTCACCCGTGTCCAAAGAAGCGACAAAGATTTCCGTCAGAGGCCCAGCAATTTCATCTCTCGTCTCCCTGAGCAGTCGAGGATAGATGCCATCAGGCCCTGGGGCTTTGTCAGTTTTAATGTTCCCTAAAAAACCTAACACTTCCTCTCTTGTAATGGAGATTTTCTCTAACGGGTCAACACCTCCCTCCGAGACACTCCCGGTTAACACGCCCCTCTCCTTTGTGAATACCGATGCAAAGTATTCATTTAGGATCTCCCCTATTCCCTTGGGTTCTAAGCATAATTCCCCTCCTTTGTCCCTGAGAGGTCCGATTTTCTCCCTGACAACTCTTTTGTTCCTAACGTATGAATAGAATGCCTTAGGATTCTCCTTAATCCTGCCTGCCAAGAACATCTCGTGACCTCTTTTTGCCCTTCTAACTCCCCGTTTGAGTTCTTTCCCACTCTCTCTGTATTCCTCCAGAGCTCCATCTGTTTTCTGTTGCCTGGACTTAAGGTACGCCTCCCTTTTCATTTTAATCAGATCCTCAATTTCCCTGGTTATCCACGGCTCTCGAATCCTACCTTTCCTATCTTTCCTTTTTACAGGCACATGCCTATCCTGCAGCCTTATCAATAGTTCCTTAAAAGACTCCCACATGCCAGACGCGGACTTACCCTCGAACATCCTCTCCCAATCAACACCCACCAATTCCTGCCTAATCCGGCTATAGTTAGCCTTCCCCCAATTTAACACCCTGCCCGTAGGACAGCACTCATCCTTGTCCATTACTATCCTAAAGTTATTCACGTTAATGTTATTGAACAAAGTTTGACACTAAGCCACAAAAGTAGATTTACTATGCCAAGACAGATGATAGGTCAGAAGATTGGCCAGAATATAAGGAACAGCAAAGGATAACTAAAAGATTAATATGGAAGGGAAAAAAGTACCAGAGAAAGCTGGCCAGAAATAGAAAAGCTGATATATATGTTTAAAAAAGAGAAAAGAGTTAACAAAGTGAGCGTTGGTCACATAGTGAGTCTGGGGAATTGATAATGGAAAACGAGATGGCAGATGAATTGAACAGGGATTTTGCATCAGTCTTCTCTGTGGAGGATAAAGGTAACATTTCAGAAGCAGCTGTAAACTAGGAAATGGAAGGGAAGGAGGCACTCAGGAAAATAATTCGCTAGAGAAGTGGTACTGAGTAAATTATTGGAGTTACGGGCTGACGAGAAATTGGTCCTGATGGACTTCACCCTAGGGTCTTAAAGGAAATGTCTAGTGAGATAGTTGATGTGTTGGTTTGAATTTTCCAAAATTCCCTAGATTCAGGGAAGGTCCCATTAGACTGGAAGATAGAAATGTAATTCCATTATTCAGAAAGGAAGGGAGTCGGAGGCTGGAATTCTCCCATTCCGCCCGCCAGTGGAATTTTAGCGGGTAGGTTGCGGAGAATGTGAAACACCATTGACAATCGGGTGGGAATTTCCGGCTTTTAGACCAGCACAACCGGAGAATTCCGCCCAGAAAGTGGGAAATTACAGGTCAGTTAGCTTATCATCTGTTGTAGGGAAAAATACTGGAAGCTATTATTAAAGAAGTTATCGGATACTTGGATAAGTTCAAGGTAATCTGACAGAATCAATATGGTTTTATGAAAGGGAATTAAGTTTAACCAACTTATTGAAGTTCTTTGAGGAAGTAATAAGTGCTGTGGATAAAGGGAAACCAGTGGATGTACTGTACTTAGATTTTGAGAAGTCTTTGATAAAGTGGCACATCAAAAGTTATTGTAGAAAATAAAAGCTCATGGTATAGGGGGTAACATACTGGTATTGATAGAAGATTGGCTGGCTAAACAGGAAGCAGACAGTAGGTATAAATGATTCATTTTCAGATTGGTAAAACGTAATGAATGGTGTGCCACAGGAAGCAGTGCTGGGACTTCAAATGTTTACAATTTATATCAATGACTTGGATGAAAGGATTGAAGGGATGGTTGCCAAAATTTGCTGATGCCACAAAGATAGGTTAACTGTGAAGGGGACATAAGCATTTATAAAAAGAAGTAGAAAGCTTAAGTGAGTGGTCAAAGATCTGACAAAAGGAGAATAATGTGAGAAAATTGACCATTTTGGCAGGAAGAATCAAAAAGAAACATATTATCTAAATGGTAAGCGATTGCAGAGATCTGAGGTACAGAGTGATCAGGGTGTCCTCGTGTATGAATCACAAAAGTCAAGTACAGCAAGTGATTAGGAAAGCTAACAGAATGTTATCATCACTGAGTTCTTGGTTAGATTACGAAAATTAGCAGAACATTGCAAATTTGGACTGCCTCTAAATGAAATCATAGAATCCTACAGTGTTGAAGAGGCCATTTGGTCCATCGAGTCTGCACCGACCATGATTCCACCCAGGTCCTAGCTTCGTAACTTCACTTACTTATCCTACTAGTCCCCCTGACACTAAGGGATGGCCAATCAACCTAACCCGGACATCTTTGGAGTTGTGAGATAGATTAGCATGTGGCATAAATAACCTTAATTTATTGTGAGTGGAATTGAAAAAAAGGTTGGGAGGTTATGTTTCAGTTGCCAAAGGATATTAATGAGACTGCATTGGGAGTACTATGTACTGTATTGTCTCCTTATTTAAGGAAGGATGTTGTCATGATGGCCTCAAAGGACACAGAGGATCGCTGATAGATCTTCTTGTGGGCTTCGTGGAGTACGAATTCCCTCATTGAGTGAGAGAATGTGTTACTTCTTCCGTGTTAACAACTTTGAAGGAGATGAAAAACAAAAAGTGATATTGCTGATGGCATGCGGGGACCTGACTTTCAGCGTGATGAAAAATCTGACCTATCTGGATGGCCCTGACTCAAAATTTTTTAATGAGCTAATAGACCTGTAAAACCCTCTATGGCCCAACAAAGCCCTGTTGTACTCCAGAGATACTGCTTCGACATGGCCAGCAGAACCCCCGGGAACCTGTCACTGAGTTCTTGGTTAGATTACGAAAATTAGCAGAACATTGCAAACTTGGACTGCCTCTAAATGAAATCATAGAATCCTACAGTGTTGAAGAGGCCATTTAGTCCATCGAGTCTGCACCGACCATGATTCCACCCAGGTCCTAGCCTCATAACTTCACTTACTTATCCTACTAGTCCCCTTGACACTAAGAGATGGCCAATCAACCTAACCCGGACATCTTTGGAGTTGTGAGATAGATTAGCATGTGGCATAAATAACCTAACTACCCAAAAGAAGCTGTTGGCAGAACCGAATCTGGATTTGAAGAAAACCATTGATATAGCCATATCACTGGAGAATGCAGACAAAGGGGCTCAATAACTATAGGGGGCATCAGGCAGAAATGTCCTTCAGCTAAGGGGAGGGATCTCATGTAAGCAGTCCTCAATGGAGAGTGCTTGTGTAAACCAGATGTTAAAGGGCCCACACGATATCAGAACTCCAATAACGCCACTAGACAGTCAAGGAAAGGCAGTGACGATCCCAAGAGTGTTTGAAAACGTACTTTAGAGAAGTGCGGATGCGATACAATGGATTATTGCAAGCACTGTCAAAGGGCACAGGCAAGATGAAATTTTAGGAACTGGAAAAACACCTGCTGCCCAATGAAGAGGCTAAGGCCAGTGACTGACCATACCATACAGGTATCCCCTCTTCCAGAGACAGGGACATTACAACTGAATCACATCATCACAACGAAAGTTGTTCCTATAATGTCAGAATTACTGGTAAATGGTCATTCCTTGAAGATGGATGTGGACACAGGCTGCGATCTCAGTTATCAGAGAACAGACACACAAGCGTCTCCAACCTGGCATCCAACTTCTGAATCTGGAAGACACAAAGGCCAGACTAGCCACCTACATGAGGGAACCTTTATAAATAAAAGGCATCACAATGGCCCCAGTGACTTACCAGCAGCAATCAGTTAATCTCCCACTCATTACATAAGACCAAGTCTTATGTGCAGAGATTGGTTCTAGTAGATCCAGCTGAACTAGTTGGAGATTTTCAGGCTAGGCATGGGGGAATTGTACAAAGTTGTCAGTAGATACCCTGGAGTTTTCCAAGATCCTCAAGGCCAAGATCTTCGTTGACCCCAATGTTACATTTGGTATTATACAGCAAGACCAGTTTCATACTGGTCTTGCTGGGCGGCATGGTAGCACAGTGGTTAGCACTGCTGCTTCACAGCTCCAGGGACCTGGATTCGATTCCCGGCTTGGGTCACTGTCTGTCTGGAGTTTGCACATTTTCCTCGTGTCTGCGTGGGTTTCCTCCGGGTGCTCCGGTTTCCTCCCACAGTCCAAAGATGTGCGGGTTAGGTTGATTGGCCATGCTAAAAATTTGCCCCTTAGTGTCCTGAGATGCATAGGTTAGAGGGATTAGCGGGTAAAATATGTAGGGATATGGAGGTAGGGCCTGGGCGGGATTGTGGTTGGTGCAGACTCGATGGGCCAGATGGCCTCTTTCTGCACTGTAGGGTTTCTATGATTCTATGATACTCACTGTTAGAGAAGGGGAAATCTGAACTAGGCGTCTTGAAAGTTTAGATATAATAAGGCCCGTGCAATTTGAAGAATGGGCAGTGCCTGTAGTCCCTGTTCTTGAGCCCAACAAATCGATTTGTCTTGTGGGGAATATAAACAATTAAGTCAATTGGGTTTCCAAACTCAATAGGTACCCCTTGCCCTGAATCAAAGACCTATATTCCAGGTTAACAGATGGCTGTATGATCTCCAAATTGGGCATGCCTTAATTCAGCTTGAATTGGATGAGTTCTCCCAGAAATATGTGACAATCAACACGCACAAGAGACTATACGAGCTTACCCTTTGGGGTCTCGTCAGCGTGTGCCATTTTCCAACGAATCATGGAGAACATTCTTCAAGGGCTATCCAAAGTAGCAGTGTGCTTAAATGACGTACTGGTCATGGGGGCTTCAGAACAGGAACACCTGGCAAACTCAGAAAAGGTCTTGCAGAGATTTTCAATACCAGGATTGCCCTCGAAGAGGGAGAAATGTGTCTTCCATGCAGCTGAAATAACCTATTTAGGCTACTGGGTAAATGGCAAAGGGTTGTATCCAGTAGAGGATAAGGTAAAACCCATCACAGAAGCACCAACTCCAAGGAACATTATGGAGTTAAAATGCATCCTGGGATTAGTAAATTATTATTGAAAATTTATCCTGAATTTGGTTTCCATGCTGGCTCCCTTGCACACCCTATGAAAATACCAGAGATGGTCCTGGGAACTCCGCAGGCAGAGGCCTTCACCAAAGTCAAATATCATCTACTGTCATCTAATTTATTGGCCCATTTTGATCCCAAGAAAACTTATGCTGACCTGTGACACTTCCCCATATGGGGTTGGAGCAGTGCTTTCACATTGCTGGAAAAACAGGACAGAAAAGTCCATCGTGTATGCATCTAGGACCTTTTTGAATGTGGAGCGAAGATATTCGCAGATTGAGAAAGAACGGTTTTGATTGTATTTGATGTGAAAAAGTTCCATCAATACGTCTATGGCAGATGTTTCATAATAGTTATTGACCACAAACCCTTATTGGAATTTTTCAAAGAGGACAAGGCAATCCCCCCATTGCCTCCGCCCAGATGCAGTGTTCGGCCTTGTTACTGGCAGACTACGAATATCTTCTTGAGCACCGCCCTGGAACCCGAATAGCTAATGCTGACGCACTGAGTTGCCTCCCATTGCCCCCAAGCCTGGTTCCTTTATCAGCAAAAGAAGATGTGATGATCTGAAATTCTTTGGAGACTCTGCCAGTGTCCGCAAGGTAGATTAAGGCCTGGACACAAAAGAATCCAATCTTGTTAAAAATAAGGCACTTGATCCTACATGGTGGATTCTAAGGAAGAAGAAATGAAACCCTACCTAGCTAAGAAAGGCGGGCTTAGTGTTAAGGACGGGATCATTCTTTCTCGAGTAGTTATTCCGCCACCCCCAGGATGACGTCCAATATTAACGAAACTACACAATCGACACTCTGGAGTATCAAAGATTAAAATGCTGGCTAGGAGTTATTTCTGGTGGCCTGGCCTCAACTCAGACATCACAGACTTGGTAAAACAGTGTGACATGTGCCAATGAAATCAAATTCTCCCTCCCTCAACCTCCCTACACGCAAGGGTGTCAGGCCATGGATGTGTGTATATGTGGACTTTGCAGGGCCTTTTATGGGTTTCATGTTCTTACTCATGGTAGATGCACACTCTAAATGGTTGGAGGTGCACCGCATGGATTCCATGACTTCTCAGACTACGATTAAGAAATTATGACAAAGCTTTTGTATGCACGGAATACCAGAAGTCCTAGTTTTGAATAATGAGACACCCTTTACTAGCAGTGATTTTCAGAACTTTGTGCTCTCTAATGGTATCTGACATGTCTGAACAGCACCTGATCACTTTTTGTCAAGTGAATGGCAAAATGGGCAGTGTATACCCTAAAAAATGGCACAAAAAACAACCGGCGGTATCCATAGAGATCAAATTGGCACAATTTTCTTTTGACTCTAGGACCATACCGTACACAATAACCGGAGTTGCCCCAGCAGAAGTGTTAATGGAACGGTGACTTTTGTATCAGACTAAGCCTACTGTTTCCAAACCTGGCAAGGAAGGTGGAAAATCAGAAAAGAAATCAAGGGTAGAAAGACCATTTGAAATGGGTGAGCTTGCTCATTTAAGGAACTTTGGAGATTGTCCCAGTTGGGTCCCTGGGATCGTTACTGAGAAAATGGGGCCAGTATCTTATAAGGTTAAATTCCAGGGTAAAACCTTAAAGAAACACCTGGACCATCTCAGAGGTAGGGAGGGAGTCAACACCTATGCAGGTCTTACTACTGGCCATGGAGATGACTGCTTCCAGTGTTAGCCCTCAGCTCGAAGCCAACTCCGCGTTAGCCCTTCCGGATAGTGAAGGTGCGGACTTGGAGATGGAGATGGAAACTGAAGAAGTGGGCTTCCAGACTGATAGAGAATCTGAGGAGAAATCTGCACCAATGACCCTGTGATGCTCCCTCCAGAAATGAAGGTCCCCTGGTTAGATTACACCACCTGACCCAGTCCAGCTTTCGACGGACCTCAGACCAAGCGCTAAGCAGCAGAAAAGGCCTCTGGCAGTGAGGGTATTGGGGGAGAAACGGACCTAAGTGGGCGTAACTATTTCTCTTAGAGTGGTGGAAGCAGTCTTTGAATATTTTTAAGGTAGAGGTGGACAGATTTTTGGTCAGCAAGGGGGTGATAGGTTATCGGGAGTAGGCAGAATGCAGATATGAGGTTACTATCAGATCAACCATGATCTTATTAAATGGCAGAGTAGGCTCGAGGGTTGAATAGCCTACTCCTGCTCCCTGTTGGTATGTTCATATTACAGGTGCTGACAAAAGCTTGGTGAAACGTATAGTTTTAAAGGTGCAGCATTAAGAAAGAAAGAAACAAGTGGAGAGATTTGGGAAGGAATTCAAAGAATTTAGGGCCTTAGCAGAGAAAGCATGGCTACTAATAATGGAGAAATTAAAATCAGGGGTGTGCGAGAGGTTCAGAGGCGTGCAGAGATCTTGGGCCTGATTTTACCATTTTGAGTCTAAGTGCCGAATCTGGACGTCAAATAGATCCGCGCCTGGAATCCTCTTTCCAGCGCGCCCATACGCGTTTTGCCGGCTCTGGTCCGATTCACGCTGTGGGCAGGGCTTAGCGCTGGCGGACCGATTGGAGCTCTGAACTGCGCATGCCCAGTTCGAAAAAAATCTGACAGATTTTCTTTCGCACCAAGGCGCGAAAGAAAAACAAAGCAGAAAGCGGAGAGAGCGGAAAGACGGGGGGGGGGGGGGGGGGGGGGGGGTGGCGGTGGAAGAGAGGAGGAGGAGGGGAGCGGGTCCCAGATCATCCTCTGGTCGCGGGGGGGAAAGCGGGGAGGGTGGGACATGGGACCCAGATCATCCTCTGGTGGTGGAGGGGGGGGGGGGGGGGGGGGTCCGCTGCCAGTCTACGGCCGATCGTGGGGAGGGAGGAGGCAGGGGGATCCGCCGCCACTCTGCGGGCGATCCCTCCTCCCCACCGGAGGAACAAATCCCTCCTGCCGGAGTGGACGTGCGGCCACGCCATCCCACAAAACCTTCAGGATGAAGCAATTCCTCGCTAAGAAGATGAAGCAGAACCGGCCGATTCCACAGTGGATCCGCATGAAAACCAGCTACAAGATCAGTCCAACTCCAAGAGGAGACACTGGAGAAGGACCAAGCTGGGCCTGTAAAGGGATACACCATCACTGGTACACTACCAGCCACAGCCATCTCTCCCGCTCTCTTGCCCCAGCAGGGAAGAGTAATCTGTGGCTGGTAGTGTACCAGTGATGGTGTATCCCTTTACAGGCCCAGCTTGGCACTTCTCCAGTGTCTCCTCTTGGACTTGTACTGATCTTGTAGCCGGTTTTCATGCGGATCCACTGTGGAATCGGCCGGTTCTGCTTCATCTTCTTAGCGAGGAATCGCTTCATCCTGAAGGTTTTGTGGGATGGCATGGTCGCACGTCCACTCCGGCAGGAGGGATTCATTCCTCCAGTGGGGAGGAGGGATCGCCCGCAGAGTGGCAGCGGACCCCCCTGCCCCCTCCCTCCCCACCAATCGGCCGCAGACTGGCAGCGGACCTCCCCCCCCCACCTCGACCAGAGGATTATTTGGGTCAGAAAACCGTTGCAGGCTCTGACCCTGCTCTTCGGAAGCTGCAGCGACGACTTCAGACTTTTATTTTGCAGGTCGCTTACAGCGCAGATGCGGAACGGGCCAGAAGACGGTAAAGTGGGATTTGACGGTAGGGTTGGGCGCGCGGTTCATTAAGTTGATTTAAATGCATGCAAATGCATTTAAATCGTCGGGCTGCCCGATTCGGGCGCGGGTCCGTTCGGGTGTTGGTAAAGCCGCAATCTGCTCGGAATTGGGTGCAGATTGCGGTATAGGCCCGACGGCGCGAAGTTTTGGTAAAATCGGGCCCTTTGGTGTGATGTGGAGCTGGAGGAGATTACATAGATAGCAAGGGTCTCGGCCATGGAGGGACTTAAACACGAAGATGAAAATTTTAAAATCAAGGCATTGCTGAATAAGTAGCCAATGTAGGTCAGTGAATGGATGATGGGTGAATGAGACTTAATATGAGTTAAGATACAGCAGCACAGTTTTGAATGACAGAATTTGGTTCCTAAATAGTGGTTCCTATTTTCAAGAAGGGGAATAGGGATTGCCCAGGTAATTACCGACCGGTGAGTCTAACCTCAGTGGTTGGTAAACTGATGGAGAAGATCCTGAGGGACAGGATATATGAGCATTTAGAGAGGTTTAGTATGCTCAAGAATACTCAGCATGGCTTTGTCAAGGGCAGATCGTGCCTTACGAGCCTGGTGGAGTTCTTCGAAAATGTGACTAAACACATTGACGAAGGGAAGGCGGTAGATGTGGTTTATATGGATTTTAGCAAGGCGTTCGATAAGGTCCCCTATGCAAGGCTTCTGGAAAACGTGAGAGGGCATGGGATCCAAGGGGCTGCTGCCCGGTGGATCCAGAACTGGCTTGCCCAAAGGAGGCAGAGAGTGGGTATAGATGGGTCTTTTTCTAAATGGTGGTCGGTCACCAGTGGTGTGCCCCAGGGATCTGTTCTGGGACCCTTGCTGTTTGTCATTTTCATAAATGACCTGGATGAGGAAGTGGAGGGATAGGTTGGTAAGTTTGCCGACGACACGAAGGTTGGTGGGGTTGTGGATAGTCTGGAGGGATGTCAGAAGTTACAGAGGGACATAGATAGGATGCAAGAGTGGGCGGACAAGTGGCAGATGGACTTCAACCCAGATAAATGCGTAGTGGTCCATTTTGGTAGGTCAAATGGGATGAAGGAGTACAATATAAAAGGAAAGACTCTTAGTACTGTAGAGGATCAGAAGGACCTTGGGGTCCGGGTCCATAGGACTCTGAAATCGGCCCCGCAGGTGGAGGAGGTGGTTAAGAAGGCGTATGGTGTGCTGGCCTTTATCAATCGAGGGATTGAGTTTAGGAGTCCGGGGATAATGATGCAGCTATATAAGACCCTCGTCAGACCCCACTTGGAGTACTGTGCTCAGTTCTGGTCGCCTCACTATAGGAAGGATGTGGAAAAGATTGAAAGGGTGCAGAGGATATTTACAAGGATGTTGCCTGGATTGAGTGGCATGCCAAGGCTGAGGGAGCTTGGTCTTTTCTCCTTGGAGAGACGAAGGATGAGAGGAGACCTAATAGAGGTGTATAAGATGTTGAGAGGCATAGATCGGGTGGACTCTCAGAGGCTTTTTCCCAGGGTGGAAATGTCTGCTATGAGAGGACACAGGTTTAAGGTGCTGGGGGGTAGGTACAGGGGAGATGTTAGGGGTAAGTTTTTCACACTTATATTCAACTTTCAACTGGATGGTCTCCACTGAATTTTTCCCTATATTGCACTCATCTGTGCCTGTCTTCAAAATATAATAGGAACAAAAATTAGCTCGAGGATTTTTCCAGTAGGGGTGAGTTGACAGTGATCAGATGTGGGGACCTCAAATAATTTTTCCCTTCCTATCCAGATGTACTGAGGACATATATTGCCCCTGCTGTAGGTCTGCTGGACAATGGCACAGGTTGCAAAATGAACCCAAGCACTTTCTAGTCTCAGTGTGACACTAAACAGTGCTATTAGACACTGAGTTATCATTGGAGTTTAAAGAGCTCTTAACGCACTGCACTAATCAGCAAACAGATGAGGGTGATGACAGAAAATAATTTCCACAGGGTACTGACGCAAGAACCTCACTGGACTGTAACTTGTTTTTCCACATTGCCTTAAAGGAATTCAAATATCTGTTTGAAATGTAAACATTATGGAAATAATCTGTCCCCTTCAGTTACATCTCAAAATCATTTAATAAGTAAGCAAACTGCATCCAGAGAATTTTCATGGAAACAGTAGCCTTTGAGTCTGGATTTTCCTCCTCTCAATAAGAATACTTTCAGACTTTTTAAAGCTGTGCTTCTAATTAGTCTGACAGTGTACAATGTAGTACCTTCTTTTTTAGAAATACACTAATTTGGGATGATATATTGCAGGTTTGGGTTGGAATTCTCTTTTGTGACATTCCCGCCAAAAATCATCCATTTACCAATCCTGCACTCTCGGTGGAGAGCCTTGCTTGATGGATTAAAGAATTGGCATTAGTGTTATAGATCTATGTACAACCCACACTCGTATTGAGTTCGGCTTGTGGTGAACGTCAATGAATTTAAATACAGCCATCCAGGGTCAGTGGGTGTTCACTGATTGAGATCTAGCCTAGACTAAAGAGATAAAAGTTTCTCTTCCATGGTGGCTGTGAGGGACCCGTGTGAAATCAGTTCGAGTGGGTATGGGCCCACAGCATAAAAACATTTGGCAAAAATTCAGTAAAGTTATGTTGAACGGTCATATTGTTGGCATGGAGTTTGTAAAAATTCATTATTTGAATGCGGGTGTCACTGGCAAGGTCAGCATTTAATGCCCATTCCTTTGAGTAGATGCTAGTGAGCCACATTGTTGAACTACTACACTCTTTGTGCTGAGTGTACTCCTGCAATGTTCTTAGGTTGAGAATTCTAAGGCCTGGGCATAAGGAAGGAACAGCGATTATATGTCAAAGTCAAGGGAGTTAGACATAGCTCTTGGGGCTCAAGGGATTAAAGGATATGGGGGGAAAAGTGGGAACAGGTTACTGAGTTGAATGATCAGCTATGATCATAATGAATGGAAGAGCAGGCTAAAAGGGCCGAATGATCTACTCCTGCAACTATTTTCGGTGCTTCTACGTTTCTGATCTCCAGACAATCCTACACACCCCCACCTTCTCGCCGGCTAAGGCCACCCCCCTCATTCACTGGCATCAGGCACCCTCATCAGCTACCCTCTGCCTTGCCCACCCTCCAAAGTGGGCAACCACTATGGGGTCACCAAAGGCCCCCCTTCAGTCCCCAAGCCCCTCCACGCTCCCCCCTTCCCCTCCTTTGCAGGCCCCCGTTTTGGCACTGTCAACATTGTACCCTTCCTAAAACTGAAATATGCAATCTGGTTCATGCCTTCACTAGGCAGGGGAACCAGATTACATAAGGGCATAGGGGCAGGGAGAATCCCAAAGGGGTTCTCCCTCGCGCTTAATGCGCTATGATCCCTCACGGTAGAGAGCCTTGCTTGATGGACCAAAGAATTGGCATTAGTGTTGTAGATCTATGTCCAACCCACACTCGTATTGAGTTCGGCTTGTGGTGAACGTCAATGAATTTAAATACAGCCATCCAGGGTCAGTGGGTGTTCACTGATTGAGATCTAGCCTAGACTAAAGAGATAAAAGTTTCCCTTCCATGGAGGTTGTAAGGGACCCGTGTGAAATCAGTTCAAGTGGGTATAGGCCCACAGCATAAAAGCATTTGGCAAAAATTCAGTAAAGTTATTTAACAAATCCCAACATGTTGAATGGTCATTTTGTTGGCATGGAGTTTGTAAAAATTCATTATTTGAATGCGGATGTCACTGGCAAGGTCACCATTTATTGCCCATTCTCAAGTACTGCATGGCCCCAGCGCAATCTGCACATGAGCGTGCATGGCCGTAGAATCACCGCTCTAGTCACAGCGATGGTGATCATGAAATTATTGGATTGTTGTAAAAAGAAGCTGGCACATTAATGTCCCTCAGGGAAGGAAATCTACCATCCTTAGCCAGTATGGTCTACATGGTGCTCCAGACCTATAGGTAACTCTCAACTGCCCTCTAAAATTGCTCAGTTGTATTAAACCACAACAGAAAAGTCAGATAAGAATAAAACAAGATGGACTACCTGGCATTGATCTCAGCACTGGCTATGACAAAGGCACATCTAGCCCATTTGGTCTTACGAAGTCCTCACTAACATTTAATTCCAAAATTGGGAGGGCTGTCCAATAGACTAGTCAAGCAGCAGCCTAACATAACCTTTCTCACCAAATTATACTTTGTCACATCACTAGGAAAAGGCACTGAGATTCAGAATGTACTCATGATGGTATATTTCAATGTTCATCACCATGGGTGGCTTGGTAGCATCACTACTGACCGAACTGCCCGAGTGCTGAAGGACGCATCTGCCAGTCTGGTTTGCACCAGGAGGAAAAGCTACTTGACCCCACCTTCAACAATTTACCTGCCACAGATGCATCTGTCCACGAGCATTTTAGGAGGATTAGCAACCATTTAGTTCCATCTTCACACAGAGCATACCCCCCAGTACCAATGGGATAGATTCAGAATAGATCTAGTACCTTAAATATGGGCATCGGTGTGCCCTGTGGGCCATCATTAGCAGCAGGATTGTATTCAACCACAATCTGTAAATACATGATCTGACATATCCCTCAATCTACTATCACCAACAAGCCAAAGGACTAACTTCAATGAGAAGTGCAGGACAGCATACAAAAAATAAAGTACTAGCCTGGTGAAGCAAAACATAGGACTACAAACATGCTAAACAGTGCAAGGAGCATGGAATAGGCAGAGCCAAGCAATCCCACAAACAACAAATCACATCTAACCACTTCCCCTGGCATTCAATGGCATTACCATTGTCGAATATCCCACTACCATGTTGTGAGATATTACCATTGACCAGAAACTTAATTACTGTGGCTACAAGAGCAGGTCAAGGGCTAGAAATGCAGTGATGTGTAACTCACCCCCTGACTCCCCAAAGCCTAAGGCACAAATCAGAGTGTGACAAAATGTTCTCCACTTGCTGGATGAGAACACTTCCAACGACACTCATGAAGCTCAACATAATCCAGCAGTTCACTTGATTAGCACCACATCCACAACCTTAAACATTCACTCCCTCCACCACCGCACACAGTGGCAGTAGTGTGTACCACCTACAAAACTGACCGCAACAACTTGCCAAGGCTCCTTCAACAGCAACTTCCAAACCCACAACCTCTACCATCTAGAAAAGATTAGCGGGCACATGGGTATCACCTTCAAGCTTTCACGGTCCCTTTGCAAGCCACACCATCCTGATTTGGAAATATATTGCTGTTCCTTCACTATTTCTGGGTTAAAAATCTGGAACTCCCACCTAATGGCACTATGGGTGTGCTACATCAAGGACTGCAGCGATTCAAAAATGCGGCTCAGCATCACTTTCTGAAAGGAAATTCAAGATGGGCAATAAATGCTGGCCCTGCCAGTGATGTACCCATCCCATGAATGAAAGAAAATGCATGATATGAACAACCTTGAGCACAGAACAAAAACATTCTCATAAAAAATCACTGTTTGTCTTAAGGTACATACAAACTCAACCATAAAGGTAGGCTAATACTCACGTGGCAAAGGCTGGACCTCATCATCTGGAACTGATCTATTAGTTTCTTATGCAGGGGTCGCATTTCTGGATGCACTAATTTCTCATGGATTGCCAATCCCACTCCAAGGATATGAACCTGGAGACAGGAATGATAGAAGTTATGTTGGTAATAGAGGAGCAATCTGGGAAAATTATATGCACTAAAACTGCACTATGAATCTGATCACTGACATCAACTTTTTAAAAAATCTCTTCCTCAGTCTGAATGATTTTTCTGAAGTTATTGGAGGCCTTCATTGCTTTGATGCTGGAGGTAGACTGAGTTAGAGTTAGAGTGGGTTTCATTAGTGTGCAAAAAAAATAACTAAATATTTCCCCTTGGTATCACCTTTCCTTTTTGAAAGATGCACGGCTCACCAAAATGGCGATTCCTCAAGTAGGAATGTCTGCTGACTATTTGACTGTGGATGAATTACACTCGTCCTTCAACATCCTTTGAGCTGTCAGTGGTCAGTATTTGTTTGCACCCTTGGATTTCCCCTGCAGCAAGCTCCCTATTTCAGTAGTTTCGCTGCAGGGAGTTGGGGGCAGAGTACAGTAAGACATTGGAAAATTATTATTTTTAAAAAGATGAAACAAAATAGATGGAGCACATGGTGTTACAACACAAAATAAGAAAATGGCTGAAGCATTGAACAGGTATTTTGTGTCAGTCTTCACAGTGGAAGGCACAAATAACTTGCCAAAAATTGATGACAAGGCGACTAAGGCAAGTGAAGACCTAGAAACTATCATTATCACGAAAGAGGTAGTGTTGGGCAAGCTAATGGAGCTAAAGATAGACAAGTCTCCAGGCCCTGATGGAATGCATCCCAGGGTACGAAAAGAGATGGTGGGAGAAATAGCAAATGCACTAGTGGTAATTTTACAAAATTTGATGGACTCTGGGGTGGTTCCCGCAGATTGGAAAACAGCAAATGTGACGCCACTGCTTAAAAAAGGAGATAGACAAAAGGAGGGTAATTATGGGCCAGTTAGCTTAACTTCTGTAATGGGAAAATGCTTGAATCTATCATCAAGGAAGAAAAAGCAAGACATCTGGATATAAACTGTCCCATTGGGAAGACACAGCATGTGTTCATGAAGGGCAGGTCATGTTTGACTAATTTGGTGGAATTCTTTGAGAACATTACATGCGCAATGGACAATGGGGAACCTGTGGATGTGGTGTATCTGGATTTCCAGAAGGCATTTGACAAGGTGCCGCACCAAAGACTGCTGCATAAGATAAAGGTGCTCGGTGTTACGGGTAATGTATTCGGATGGATAGAGGATTGGTTAACTAACAGAAAGCAAAGAGTGGGGATAAATGGATGTTTTTCTGGTTGGCGATCAGTGACTAGTGGTGTGCCTCAGGGATCAGTGTTGAGACTGCAATTGATTACGATTTACATAGACGTTTTGGAGTTGGGGACCCAAGTGTAGTGTGTCAAAATTCGCAGATGACACTAAAATGAGTGGCAGAGCAAAGTGTGCAGAGGATGCTGAAAGTCTGCAAAGGGATATAGCTAGTCTAAGTGAGTGGGCAAGGGTCTGGCAGATGGAGTACAATGTTGGTAACTGTGAGGCCATCCATTTTGGTAGGAATAACAGCAAAATGGACTATTATTTAAATGGTAAAAAATTGCAGCATGCTGCTGTGCAGAGGGACCTGGGTGTCCTTGTGCATGAATCACAAAAAGTTGGTTTGCATGTGCAGCAGGTAATTAAAATGGCAAATGGAATTTTGTCCTTCATTGCCAGAGGGATGGAGTTTAAAAACAATGAGATTATGTTGCAGCTGCATAAGGTGTTGGTGAGGTCACACCTGGAGTACTGTGTACAGTTTTGGTCTCCTTACTTGAGAAAGGATATACTGGCACTGGAGGGGGTGCAGAGGAGATTCACTAGGTTGATTCCGGAATTGAGAGGGTTGGCTTATGAGGAGAGATTGACTAGACTGGGGCTATACTCATTGGAATTCAGAAGAATTCCGGAATCAACCTAGTGAATCTCCTCTGCACCCCCTCCAGTGCCAGTATATCCTTTCTCAAGTAAGGAGACCAAAACTGTACACAGTACTCCAGGTGTGACCTCACACCTCGAGATCTTATAGAAACATATAAAATTATGAAGGGAATAGATAAGATAGAAGCAGGGAAGTTGTTTCCACTGGCAGGTGAAACTAGAACTAAGGGGTATGACCTCAAAATAAGGGGGAGCAGATTTACGACTGAGTTGAGGAGGAACTTCTTCACGCAAAGGGTTATGAATCTGTGGAATTCCCTGCCCAGTGAAGCAGTTGAGGCTACCTCATTTGAATATTTTTAAGGCAAGGATAGATAGATTTTTGAACAGTAAAGTAATTAAGGGTTATGGTGAGCGAACGGGTAAGTGGAGCTGAGTCCACGAAAAGATCAGCCATGATCTTATTGAATGGCAGAGCAGGTTCAAGGGGCCAGATGGCCTACTCCTGCTCCTAGTTCTTATGTTCTTAGGGTGTTGGGGGTAATATATTAGCATGAATAGAGGATTGGTTAGCTAAAAGGAAACAGAGTAGGCATAAATGGATCATTTTCAGGTTGGCAAGATCTAACTAATAGAGTGTAACAGGGATCAATCAATGCGTTATTGCGCATGTGCAGACGTATGATGCTGCATATCTGCAATTTCAGCAGCAGGGACTTGACGGACAGAAATAGAGCTGTCAGGTCCCTGCTGCTGCAGACAGCCTCAAACAGCTTCCCCCCCCACCCACAATCGCAGGCGATCACTGCCAATTGCGAGCCCCATAACGCAAGGGGCATCTAGCCCCCGCCACCAACTCTCGCTGACTAGACAGAGCCTGCCCCCCCCCGACTCCCCGATCTGATCCCATTGCAAAGTGGCTACAGACCCCCCTCCCCCTGATCCGATCGCACTGCAGAGTGGCAGTGGCCACCCCCCTCCCAAATCTGATCCTGTTACAGACTGGCAGCGGGCCCCCCCCGATTCAGCCGCCCCCTTCATGTCCTGCCCTATTCATGCCCTGCTCCCATAGGCCCCACCCTCATCGGCCTGTCCCCTGGCATTACCCGGTGGGCAGTGCCAAGGTGCCCACAGGGCATTGCCGAGGTGTCAGGCTGGCAGTGCATAGGTGCCAGGCTGGCGGTGTCAGGCTGGCACTGCCCAAGGGGCACCCCCCTTGCCCTCGGCCACCCCGGGGGACCTCAGTGACCTCCGGTTCCAGCAGGTGAGGCCAACACGACTGTTTTCCCGTTCATGGGGAGCAGGTGTTTTCCTCGCTGGAGAGAACCTCTCCCGGCAAAGCCATAGAGGGAAATGAGCCGGGCTCACTAAACAGAAGCAAATGAGGATTTAAATGAATTTAAATAATCTATTCAGCCTCTCATGGTAAATGGGCAAGAGGCTGACCTCGCGTGGACAGTGCGGAAGGTTGTTGCAGGTTACAGAGGGACATAGATAAGCTGCAGTGCTGGGCTGAGAGGTGGCAAATGGAGTTCAATGCGGAAAAGTGTGAGGTGATTCACTTTGGAAGGAGTAACAGGATTACAGAGTACTGGGCTAATGGTAAGATCTTTGGTAGTGTGGATGAACAGAGAGATCTTGGTGTCCATGTGCATAGATCCCTGAAAGTTGGCACCCAGGTTGATATGGTTGTTAAGAAGGCGTACGGTGTGTTAGCTTTTATTGGTAGAGGGATTGAGTTTCGGAGCCAGGAGGTCATGTTGCAGCTGTACAAAACTCTGGTGCGGCTGCACTTGGAGTATTGTGTACAGTTCTGGTCACCGCATTATAGGAAGGATGTGGAAGCATTGGAAAGGGCGCAGAGGAGATTTACTAGGATGTTGCCTGGTATGGTGGGAAGGTCTTATGAGGAAAGGCCGAGGGACTTGAGGTTGTTTTCGTTAGAGAGAAGAAGGTTAAGAGGTGACTTAATAGAGGCATACAAGGTGATTAGAGGATTAGATAGGGTGGATAGTGAGAGCCTTTTTCCTCAGATGGTGATGGCTAGCACGAGGGGACTTAGCTTTAAATTGAGGGGTGATAGATATAGGACAGATGTCACAGGTAGGTTCTTTACTCAGAGAGTAGTGAGGGCGTGGAATGCCCTGCCTGCAGCAGTAGTGGACTCGCCAATATTAAGGGTATTTAAATGGTCATTGGATAAACATATAGATGATATTGGAATAGTGTAGGTTAGATGGGCTTGAGATTGGTTTCACTGGTCGGCGCAACATCGAGGGCCGAAGGGCCTGTACTGCGCTGTAATGTTCTATGTTCTCGATAGAAACCCGGCTGTCATAAAATCGCGAGAGCTGAGAAATTGACGTGATCCTGATTTTTTGTCTCTCATGCAATTTTACTGGCCATCGATGACCTTCACAGCATGTTACCATTGGTTACATTATAACAGATTCCAATATTATCATTGGTTACAATATAACATCCTTATTTAAGGAAGGACATAATTGCATCAAAAGCAGATCAGGGTTGGTTCACTTGACTGATTCCTGGAATGAGGGGACTTTCATAGAGTCATAGAGGTTTACAGCATGGAAACAGGCCCTTCGGCCCAACTTGTCCATGCCGCCCTTATTTTTTTAAAAAACCCCAAAGCTAATCCCAATTGCCCGCATTTGGCCCATATCCCTCTATACCCATCGTACCCATGTAACTATCTAAATGCTTTTTAAAAGATAAAATTGTACCCACCTCTACTACTACCTCTGGCAGCTTGTTCCAGATGCTCACCACCCTCTGTGTGAAAAAATTGCCCCTCTGGACACTTTTGTATCTCTCCCCTTAAACCTATGCCCTCTAGTTTAAGACTCCCCTACCTTTGGGAAAAGATATTGACTATCTACCTTGTCTATGCCCCTCATTATTTTATAGACCTCTATAAGGTCACCCCTCAGCCTCCTACGCTCCAGAGAGAAAAGTCCCAGTCTATTCAGCCTCTCCTTATAACTCAATCCAATAAGTCCCGGTAGCATCCTAGTAAATCTTTTCTGCACTCTTTCTAGTTTAATAATATCCTTTCTATAATACGGTGACCAGAATTGCACACAGTATTCCAAGTGTGGCCTTACCAATGTCTTGTACAACTTCAACAAGACGTCCCAACTCCTGTATTCAATGTTCTGACCGATGAAACCAAGCATGCCGAATGCCTTCTTCACCACTCTGTCCACCTGTGACTCCACTGTCAAGGAGCTATGAACATGTACCCCTAGATCTCTTTGTTCTGTAACTCTCCCCAACGCCCTACCATCAACTGAGTAAGTCCTGCCCTGGTTCAATCTACCAAAATGCATTACCTCGCATTTGTCTAAATTAAACTCCATCTGCCATTCGTCAGCCCACTGGCCCAATTGATCAAGGTCCCGCTGCAATTGGAGATAACCTTCCTCATTGTCCACCATGCCACCAATTTTGGTGTCATCTGCAAACTTACTAACCATGCCCCCCATATTCTCATCCAAATCATTAATATAAGTGACAAATAACAGTGGGCCCAGCACTGACCCCTGAGGCACACCGCTGGTCACAGGCCTTCAGTTTGAAAAACAACTCTCTACAACCACCCTCTGGCTTCTGTCAGGAAGCCAATTTTATATCCATTTAGATACCATGAGATTTAACTTTATGCAACAACCTACCATGCGGTACCTTGTCAAAGGCCTTGCTAAAGTCCATGTAAACAACATCAACTGCACTGCCCTCATCTACCTTCTTGGTTACCCCTTCAAAAAACTCAATCAAATTTGTGAGACATGATTTTCCACTCACAAAGCCATGCTGACTGAACCTAATCAGTCCTTGCAGTTCTAAATGCCTGTAGATCCTGTCTCTCAAAATACCTTCCAACAATTTACCCACCACAGATGTGAGGCTAACTGGCCTGTAGTTCCCAGGCTTTTCCCTGCAGCCCTTTTTAAACAAAGGCACAACATTTGCCACTCTCCAATCTTCAGGCACCTCACCCGTGACTATCGATGATTCAAATATCTCGGCTAGGGGACCCGCAAAAAGGCAAGGGAACCGAAAGAAATAGCAGAGGTGCTTAATGAATATTTTACCTCGGTATTCACGGTGGAAAAAGACCTGGGTGGTTGTACTACAGGATTGAGGCGGACTGAAAAGATCGAGTATGTGGACATTAAGAAAGAGGATGTGTTGGAAGTTTTGAATAGCATCAAGATAGATAAGTCACCGGGACTGGATGGGATGTACCCCAGGTTACTGTGGGAGGCAAGGGAAGAGATTGCAGAGCCTCTGGCGATGATCTTTGCGTCGTCGATGGAGATGGGAGAGGTTCCGGAGGATTGCGGATGTGGTTCCTATATTCAAGAAAGGGAATAGGGAAAGCGCAGGAAATTACCGACCGGTGAGTCTAACCTCAGTGGTTGGTAAGTTGATGGAGAAGATCCTGAGGGACAGGATTTATGAACATTTAGAGAAGTTTAGTATGCTCAAAAGTAGTCAGCACGGCTTTGTTAAAGGCAAATCGTGCCTTACGAGCCTGGTGGAGTTCTTTGAAAATGTGACTAAACACATTGACGAAGGAAAAGCGGTAGATGTGGTTTACATGGACTTCAGCAAGGCGTTCGATAAGGTCCCCCATGCAAGACTTCTCGAGAAAGTGAGAGGGCATGGGATCCAAGGGGCTGTTGCCTTGTGGATCCAGAACTGGCTTGCCTGCATAAGGCAGAGAGTGGTTGTAGAAGATGGGTCTTTTTCTGAATGGAGATCGGTCACCAGTGGAGTGCCCCAGGGATCTGTTCTGGGACCCTTGCTGTTTGTCATTTTCATAAATGACCTGGATGAGGAAGTGGAGGGATGTGTTGGTAAGTTTGCCGACGACACGAAGGTTGGTGGTGTTGTGGATAGGTTGGAGGGATGTCAGAAGCTGCAGCATGACATAGATAGGATGCAAGACTGGGCGGAGAAGTGGCAGATGGACTTCAACCCGGATAAATGTGTAGTGGTCCATTTTGGCAGGTCAAATGGGATGAAGGAGTATAATATCAAGGGTAAGACTCTTAGCAGTGTAGAGGATCAGAAGGACCTTGGGGTCCGGGTCCATAGGACTCTTAAATCGGCCTCGCAGGTAGAGGAGGTGGTTAAGAAGGCGTATGGTGTGCTGGCCTTCATCAATCGAGGGACTGAGTTTAGGAGTCGGGAGATAATGATGCAGCTTTATAAGACCCTTGTCAGACCCTACTTGGAGTACTGTGCTCAGTTCTGGTCGTCTCATTACAGGAGGGATGTGGAAATGATTGAAAGGGTGCAGAGAAGATTTACAAGGATGTTGCCTGGATTGGCTGGCATGCCTTAGGAGGATAGGCCGATGGAGCTCGGTCTTTTCTCCTTGGAGAGACGAAGGATGAGAGGTGACCTGATAGAGGTGTACAAGATGTTGAGAGGTGTAGATCGGGTGGATTCTCGGAGGCTTTTTCTCAGGGCTGAAATGGCTGCTACAAGAGGACACAGGTTTAAGGTGCTGGGGAGTAGGTACAGAGGAGATGTCAGGGGTAAGTATTTCACTCAGAGGGTGGTGGGTGAGTGGAATCGGCTGCCATCAGTGGTGGTGGAGGCAAACTCGATAGGGTATTTTAAGAGACTTCTGGATGAGTACATGGGACTTAATAGGATTGAGGGTTATAGGTAAGCCTATATATAAGCCTAGGTAGGTAGGGACGTGACCGGCGCAACTTGTGGGCTGAAGGGCCTGTTTGTGCTGTATTTTTTTTCTATGTTCTGTGTTCTAATTTCCTCCCTAGCCTCCCACAACGTCCTGGGATATACCTCATCAGATCCCGCAGATGTGCTTTAAGACTTCCAGCACCTCCTTCTCTGTAATATGTACACTCCTCAAGACATCAATATTTAATTCCCCAAGTTCCCTAACATCCATGCTTTTCTCAACAGTAAATACTGAGGAAAGTGATTTATGACTAGCAGTTACTGATTACTTAAGTTTTGGCAATGTGGCACTTTTCAAATATTCATTTAAAAAATGCAGTAATCTGGATTACCACTGCTCCTCCTACTCTCAATGGCATGACGGCAGGGTTTGGGTCACTAATCTTGACATTCTTTAGAGCAGGTGGAGGGGAGAGGGCTCATTTTCACAGTTCCTCCTGCACCTGACAAAGTAGAAGAGTCTTATCATTACCCGCTTTGGCTCGTCCCTTTATCATCATTGCTATTACAATGTTCATCCAATGAAAGGTGATCGAATACTGCCAGGTTTTTTCCATAATGGAACTAATCGCCACTTAATGGAGGGCCGAAGGGCCGGTTTCCTGTGCTGTACTGTTCTTAATCTCCTGCCGTCCAGAGACTAAACCCCATCTAATGAAAGTAGATTTAGGCAGATCCTGATACTTCTAGGTTGCTCCCTGATAAGAGTTGAGAACTTATACAACTCTAGCTAATGAACACTTTTCCCTTTCTCTCTTAGTATCTCTTCTGTTTGACTCCAGATTCTTTAGAAAGCATTTTTCTTCAAATATGGGATAATATTTGCAATTTTTGACTATCGGACAGCCACTAATCAAAATATCCCCAAATATGTTTTCTGCAGGTTCCCCTTCCAGGCATAGAGCCACAAATCATTTTTGCTGTGGTCTATCAGAATTGGGTCCAGAGATGAATAGAGAACAGAAAGGATCGCAGTACCTGTTCCTGCATCAACTCCTTCAGCTGGTTAATCTTCTCACTGTCCTCTGGATGACTCACTATGTATTCCTTTTGGAAGAACGCCTGTAAAAGGAAAAGACAGTGTGTATTTGACCAGAGATTTGACAACTCGTGACAAAAACAAAGTGAGATAGAGTTTCTGCTGTGGATAAAAAGAGGGATACAGATGCAAAATTCACTGGTTTTGAGAAGTGTTCTACCTTCCTAGTTTCTGCTCAAACTCATTTGCATATTGCTGAACAAAAGTTCTACCATAGCCAGTGTAATAGGGCAATAGTTTAGAATGTCATTTAAAAATAAATTCTACTTTAAAAAATGTCTTGAAGTATTTAAGATTGGTAACTCGATGCAGTTTGCTTAATACAGCTAGAAGTGGTTTTATCACAAAAAAATAAGCATTTTAATCCGGATGTCAATCCACCACCTGCGAGTATGCTGATTTAAAACTTTTTAAGCCAGTGCATTTTTTAAGACAGTACAGAAGACTGTAGAAAGTCAACTTGCACTGGATGTAATTTATGTGTCTGCAATCTTTTGCTCTGATGTGGCTAATTCTGAGCAAATTGGGCAAAGGGAAACAGCGCAACCGAGTGCATGTTCCATGCCAGTATTTCTAACCTTCACAAAGGCAACAGGATATGTTCCAGTCACATACATTTTTATTGCATTAAAGTTGCCCGCCTTCTAAGAAAACAATCTGGAGTAGATATTTTCATGGTGGAATTTCACCATTCTTCACGTTTGTTGTTTGGTCAGTTTCATTCTTCACTGGTAGTTCAGTTTACATAGTTGTAGGGTGGGATGGGGTGGTATGTGTGTGTGCGCGCGCGCATTTTTGGTCACTGGATTTGTGCAGCATGTGTCACCTGTGAGATGGTAGTATTGAGCTCCCAGCTGCCCATGAACCCCCTTTATCTCTCATGGGTACCACTGTGTTCGACCAATGAAGAGACTGTGTATGGACTATCTATTATCCTCTCTGGGTAATAAATCAGAAAGTGTTGAAAAAATTTTAGAACAATGCAAATATAAAGTCAGCCAGCCACCCAGCCCTTGTACATCTCTAACTTTTCCCAGTTCTGTTGAAAGGTCACAGACTTGAAACGTTAACTCTGTTTCTCTCCCTACACAGATGCTGCCAAACCTGCTGAGTTTATCCAGTATTTTCTGCTTTTATTTTAGATTTGCAGCATTTGCTTTTCGATCTCTTTGGGTATTCACTGGGTAACTGTTACTCTTTAATATACTCATTAAATTGTAAAAAATGCCTTGATTTCAGCATAGGTTTGTGCAATTCAATATTGAATCATTCTGATGGACATTACATTATTGTACTTGCTTTGAAAATTAGACGTTTGTTCAATGCTTATTGATAAAAACAATCCCTTTAACGTTAAGGAGACTTCTCTATTCATTAATAGGATAGGATTACCACAAAAATGTGTTTGGTCCATCCTCTATAGTTCGAAGGAAATTGAAAAGACAGGATCATTCTTGTCAGAATCAGGGCCAGCAACGTGCAATGACAGGAGGCCTAACATCAATGGTTACAGTGAGGAAACACATGGCAGTATAGTTTTCTGATATAAAATTACACTGATCCCTGTTGAGAATTAATATTTTCTGATTTTTAAATTTTACATGGACACAGCACCAAATTCCCTCAGGTTCAATACAAAGTTCCATCTGCTTGGTCCAACACCAAGGCCAGCTGGAAGCATGCACTCTATTTTTTTTCCGTCACCACATCCCTGTGTCCCACTTGAGTGAGGTTGCCAAGTGTGCTTTATTTTCAGTAGTTTTGTGCCATGCACTCATGTCCGTTAGGAACTCAGTTCAAGAGGCAGTGACCGTTGCAATCAGCAGAGAGAAGGAACTTTTATCTCATTGGCCTGAACTGGATTCAAATCCAATTACCCGGGGTGAAAGGGCAGTGTGCTAGATCACAGTATTGTTTAGACAACCTGATATCCTTTCCCTAAATCTCAAACTAACAGAATGGGATCTATAAACCCTACTTTATAGATTCTGCGTGATTCACCTAATATGCTCTCTTGAAACTCAAAAGACAACAAGCCAGAAATTACACTGCAGGATACTACTGCCTGAGTGAAATTTCTATGTCTGATATTTTAAAGAGAGGCATTAATTTGATTAACTCCTCATTGAAATAGTGGATAGGTGAATTTGATATGAACATATGCTAAGTGTTCATACATTAATATTGTAATGTGATCACCATAATAATCATCCCAGCATGGTCACAATTCACATCAACAAGGAATAGATTGAGAAGAGTGTGACGAGAATAGTGCATGTGTAAAATCAGTCAGCTTGGTTTGGAGACCCAGTCATTGTTGCAATGGTCTTGAAAAATCTGAACAAGAGACCGAGGTACTGAGAAATCTGTTACCATGATGACCCAGGACGAGATGGTACTGTTCACTAATACAAAAGCAAAGTATTTTGGATGCTGGAAATAAGCAAAGGAAAACGTGGAAACACTCAGCGGGACAGGCAGCATCTGTGGAGAGAGAGAGAAGCAGTGTTAAGGTTTCAGTTGTGTGGCCTTTCGTCAGAACGGGAAGAAGTTCGGAACGCTTATTTTTAATGATGTATCAACTGTTCAGTCGTCCTTTTGCACATGTGCACCTATACAGGGGCTAAGTTCAAAGACCAACCTGCTACTCCTCACTGGAGACGAGCAATCTCACCACTTTTGCAGCAGCGCAAATGCCAAGACACTGGATTGCAACTGTGGGAGGAAGGTGGTGGTGTGCTGAAGGCCTGGACCCTGGGGTTGTAGGGTGTAGGTAGAGAAGGCCTGGAACTCAGGGAGGGGGGTAACGGCGGGATATGAAGGCCTGGAACTCTAAAGAGGGGGCAGTTGAGGGAAAGTCAGGAACTCAGAGGTAATGGGGGGAAAGACGGGAGAAGACTTGGAACTCAGGGAGAGGAGCGGATTAAGAAATTAGGGAAGGAGGGTCAGGGCCTTGGGGTGGAGGGGGGCGGTGAGGGGGAGTTCTGGGCGAGGGGGAAGGTAAGGAACTTGCATTGGGTTGGGGGGCAAGGTCAGGGATTCATGGTGGGAGCGAGGGTCACAAACTGGGGGCGGGGGGAATGTCAGGAACTCTGGGAAAGGGGAAAATCGGGGATCCAGGTGGGGAAGATCAGGGATCTAGGGTGAGGGGAAAGTAGGAATTCAGA
The DNA here is from genome assembly GCF_964213995.1 of Mustelus asterias. NCBI lineage: Eukaryota > Metazoa > Chordata > Chondrichthyes > Carcharhiniformes > Triakidae > Mustelus > Mustelus asterias. Next base: position 94,500,697 of record NC_135803.1, on the reverse strand, counting down.
TATGAGAAAGGTCAGGGACTCAGAGGAGGTGGAAGGTCAAGAAACCATGAAGAGGAAGGTCAGTCAGGTAGAAGCAGGGAGAAGTAGGAGCCATAAGGAAAGACATTATAAACTAAATGGTAACATTTTATATGGGATGCAGGAAGAGGATACCTGCTGGTTTATATAAGTCATGGAAGGTGGCATGACAGTAGAAAAGGCTATTGAAAGACTTACAGGGTCCTTGGCCTTTCAAATAGTGAGACAATTTACAAATGTAAGGAGGTTATGCTAATTCTTAGTAAACATAGGCTGCATCTGGGGTACTGTGGCTAATTCTGGGTAAGGATGCCAAGGCCTTGAGGGCATGTAGAGCAATTTACTGGAATAGTACAACATACAAAAACTTCAGTTACGCGGTGAGACTAGAGAAACTGGGGTTGCTCCCCTTAAAAACTGAGAGTCTATTCTGTGTTCTTACATTCTATTTAGGTGTTATTTGCCAGACTTGACTATGGCAATGTCCTTATCAGCTTCTATTCTTTCACCCTCAATGACCTTCAGCTCATCTAAAACTCTGCTGCACATTACCTAACTCCCAGAAAATTGAATTCATCCATCACCCCATGTGCTTGCAGAATAGCACTGGCATCCTGCCTAGAAATACCTCAAGTTTAATCAATAGCTCTTCATTCTGATATTTCGCCCTTTATCAGACTTTCCTTTTTGAGTTAGAACATAGAACATAGAACAGCACAGAACAGGCCCTTCGGCCCACGATGTTGTGCCGAGCTTTATCTGAAACCAAGATCAAGCTATCCCACTCCCTATCATCCTGGTGCGCTCCATGTGCCTATCCAATAACCGCTTAAATGTTCCTAAAGTGTCTGACTCCACTATCACTGCAGGCAGTCCATTCCACACCCCAACCACTCTCTGCGTAAAGAACCTACCTCTGATATCCTTCCTATATCTCCCACCACGAACCCTATAGTTATGCCCCCTTGTAATAGCTCCATCCACCCGAGGAAATAGTCTTTGAACGTTCACTCTTCAGCCTCCTCCGCTCCAGAGAGAACAGCCCTAGCTCCCTCAACCTTTCCTCATAAGACCTACCCTCCAAACCAGGCAGCATCCTGGTAAATCTCCTCTGCACTCTTTCCAGCGCTTCCACATCCTTCTTATAGTGAGGTGACCAGAACTGCACACAATATTCCAAATGTGGTCTCACCAAGGTCCTGTACAGTTGCAGCATAACCCCACGGCTCTTAAACTCTAACCCCCTGTTAATAAAAGCTAACACACTATAGGCCTTCTTCACAGCTCTATCCACTTGAGTGGCAGCCTTTAGAGATCTGTGGATATGGACCCCAAGATCTCTCTGTTCCTCCACAGTCTTCAGAACCCTACCTTTGACCCTGTAATCCACATTTAAATTAGTCCTACCAAAATGAATCACCTCACATTTATCAGGGTTAAACTCCATTTGCCATTTTTCTGCCCAGCTTTGCATCCTATCTATGTCTCTTTGCAGCCTACAACAGCCCTCCACCTCATCCACTACTCCACCAATCTTGGTGTCATCAGCAAATTTACTGATCCACCCTTCAGTCCCCTCCTCTAAGTCATTAATAAAAATCACAAAGAGCAGAGGACCTGCGGCACTCCGCTAGCAACCTGCCTCCAATCCGAAAATTTTCCATCCACCACCACCCTCTGTCTTCGATCAGACAGCCAGTTACCTATCCAATCGGCCAACTTTCCCTCTATCCCACACCTCCTCACTTTCATCATAAGCCGACCATGGGGGACCTTATCAAACGCCTTACTAAAATCCATGTATATGACATCAACTGCCCTACCTTCATCAACACACTTAGTTACCTCCTCAAAAAATTCTATCAAATTTGTGAGGCACGACTTGCCCTTCACGAATCCGTGCTGACTATCCCGGATTAATCCACATCTTTCTAAATGGTCGTAAATCCCATCTCTAAGGACCTTTTCCATCAATTTACCAACCACCGAAGTAAGACTAACCGGTCTATAATTACCAGGGTCATTTCTATTCCCTTTCTTAAACAGAGGAACAACATTCGCCATTCTCCAGTCCTCTGGCACCATCCCTGTGGACAGCGAGGACCCAAAGATCAAAGCCAAAGGCTCTGCAATCTCATCCCTTGCCTCCCAAAGAATCCTAGGATACATTTCATCAGGCCCAGGGGACTTATCGACCTTCAGTTTATTCAAAACTGCCAGGACATCCTCCCTCAGAACATCTATTTCCTCCAGCCTATTAGCCTGTAACACCTTCTCTTCCTCAAAAACATGGCCCCTCTCCTTGGCGAACACTGAAGAAAAGTATTCATTCATCACCTCGCCTATCTTTACTGACTCCATACACAAGTTCCCACTACTGTCCTTGACCGGCCCTAACCTCACCCTGGTCATTCTTTTATTCCTCACATAAGAGTAAAAAGCCTTGGGGTTTTCCTTGATCCGACCCGCCAAGGACTAGCTCTCCTAAGCCCCTTTTTCAGCTCATTCCTTGCTAACTTGTAACCCTCAATCGAGCCATCTGAACCTTGTTTCCTCATCTCTACATAAGCTTCCCTCTTCCTTTTATAAGAACATAAGAAATAGGAGCAGGAGTAGGCCATCTAGCCCCTCGAGCCTGCCCCGCCATTCAATAAGATCATGGCTGATCTGACGTGGATCAGTACCACTTACCCGCCTGATCCCCATAACCCTTAATTCCCTTACCGATCAGGAATCCATCCATCCGCGCTTTAAACATATTCAGCGAGGTAGCCTCCACCACCTCAGTGGGCAGAGAATTCCAGAGATTCACCACCCTCTGGGAGAAGAAGTTCCTCCTCAACCCTGTCTTAAACCGACCCCCCTTTATTTTGAGGCTGTGTCCTCTAGTTTTAACTTCCTTACTAAGTGGAAAGAATCTCTCCGCCTCCACCCTATCCAGCCCCCGCATTATCTTATAAGTCTCCATAAGATCCCCCCTCATCCTTCTAAACTCCAACGAGTACAAACCCAATCTCCTCAGCCTCTCCTCATAATCCAAACCCCTCATCTCCGGTATCAACCTGGTGAACCTTCTCTGCACTCCCTCCAATGCCAATATATCCTTCCTCATATAAGGGGACCAATACTGCACACAGTATTCCAGCTGCGGCCTCACCAATGCCCTGTACAGGTGCATCAAGACATCCCTGCTTTTATATTCTATCCCCCTCGCAATATAGGCCAACATCCCATTTGCCTTATTGATCACCTGTTGTACCTGCAGACTGGGCTTTTGCGTCTCATGCACAAGGACCCCCAGGTCCCTTTGCACGGTAGCATGTTTTAATTTGTTTCCATTGAGATAGTAATCCCATTTGTTATTATTTCCTCCAAAGTGTATAACCTCGCATTTCTCAACGTTATACTCCATTTGCCATATCCTCGCCCACTCACTCAGCCTGTCCAAATCTCTCTGCAGATCTTCTCCGTCCTCCACACGATTCACTTTTCCACTTATCTTTGTGTCGTCTGCAAACTTCGTTACCCTACACTCCGTCCCCTCCTCCAGATCATCTATATAAATGGTAAACAGTTGCGGCCCGAGTACCGATCCCTGCGGCACGCCACTAGTTACCTTCCTCCAACCGGAAAAACACCCATTTATTCCGACTCTTTGCTTCCTGTCGGATAGCCAGTCCCCAATCCACTTTAACACACTACCCCCAACTCCGTGTGCCCTAATCGTCTTCAGCAGCCTTTTATGGGGCACCTTATCAAACACCTTTTGGAAATCCAAAAACACCGCATCCACCGGTTCTCCTCCATCAACCGCCCTAGTCACATCTTCATAAAAATCCAACATGTTCGTCAAGCACGACTTTCCCCTCATGAATCCATGCTGCGTCTGATTGATCGAACCATTTCTATCCAGATGCCCTGCTATCTCCTCTTTAATAATGGATTCCAGCATTTTCCCTACTACAGACGTTAAGCTGACCGGCCTATAGTTACCCGCCTTTTGTCTCCTTCCTTTTTTAAACAGCGGCGTAACATTAGCCGTTTTCCAATCAACCGGCACTACCCCAGAATGCAACGAGTTTTGATAAATAATCACTAACGCATCCACTATTACCTCTGACATTTCTTTCAATACCCTGGGATGCATTCCATCCGGACCCGGGGACTTGTCCACCTTCAGTCCCATTAGTCTACCCAGCACTGCCTCTCTGGTAACATTAATTGTATGAAGTATTTCTCCTGCTGCCAACCCTCTATCGTTAATATTTGGCAAACTATTTGTGTCCTCCACCGTGAAGACCGACACAAGACATTCCACCTCTTTCGTGAACCATGGTTCCCTCACTCGGCCATTTCCTCCCTGCCTGACAGGGACATACCTATCAAGGACATCCAGTATTTGTTCCTTGAAAAAGTTCCACTTTTCATTAGTTCCTTTCTCTGACAGTTTCTGTTCCCAACTTATGCCCCATAATTCTTGCCTAATCGCATCATAATTTTACCTCTCCCCCAATTGTAAACCTTGCCCTGCCGTACGGCCCTATCCCTCTCCATTGCAATAACAAAAGACACCGAATTGTGGTCACTATCTCCAAAGTGCTCTCCCACAACCAAATCTAACACTTGGCCCGGTTCATTTCCCAGTACCAAATCCAATGTGGCCTCACCTCTTGTCGGCCTATCCAGATATTGTGTCAGGAAACCCTCCTGCACACACTGCACAAAAACTGCCCCATCCGAACTATTTGACCTACAAAGGTTCCAAACAATATTTGGAAAGTTAAAGTCCCCCATGACAACTACCCTGTGACCCCCACACATATCCATAATCTGCTTAGCAATTTCTTCCTCCACATCTCTATTACTATTTGGGGGTCTATAGTAAACTCCTAACAACGTGACCGCTCCTTTCCTATTTCTAACCTCAGCCCATATTACCTCAGTGTGCAGATCCCCCTCGAAGTGCCTTTCCGCAGCCGTTAAACTATCTTTGATTAACAATGCCACTCCTCCACCTCTTTTACCAGCTTCCCTACACTTAGTGAAACATCTATACCCCGGAACGTCCAACAACCATTCCTGTCCTTGTTCTACCCACGTCTCCGTAATGGCCACAACATCGTAGTCCCAAGTACCAATCCACGCCCCAAGTTCATCTACCTTGTTCCGGATGCTCCTTGCATTGAAGTAGACACACTTCAACCCACCTTCCTGTCTACCGGTACCCACCCTTGACCCTGATACCTTCCCCAATACCTCACCACCCTCACTGACTTCTGGACTACAACTCCTTTTCCCACTCCCCAGACAAATTAGTTTAAACCCCCCTGAAGAGCCGTAACAAATTTCCCTCCTAGGATATTGGTGCCCCTCTGGTTCAGGTGCACCCAGTCCTGTTTGTACAGGTCCCACCTTCCCCAGAATGTGTTCCAATTATCCACGTATCTGAAACCCTCCCTCCTACACCATCCCTGCAACCACATGTTTAACTGCACTCTCTCCCTGTTCCTCAACTCGCTATCACGTGGCACCGGCAACATACCAGAGATGACCACATGTTTGTCTTGGCTCTCAGCTTCCAGCCCAGCTCCAGAAATTCCTGCTTTAAATCCCCGTCCCTTCTCTTACCTATGTCATTGGTACCAATGTGTACCATGACTTGTGACTGTTTCCCCTCCCCGTTCAGAATCCGGAAAACACGGTCTGAGACGTCACGGACCTTGGCATCCGGTAGGCAACATACCATCCGTGAGTCTCTTTTGCTGCCACAGAACCTCCTATCTATCCCTCTAACTAACGAGTCCCCAATAACTATTGCCCTCCCGCTCTGCCCCTTACCCTCCCGAGCCACAGAGACGGACACAGTGCTGGAGATCCTCTCACTGTGGTTCACCACCGGTATGTCATCCCCCTCAACCGTATCCAAAGCGGAATACTTGTTGCGAAGGGGAACGACCACCGGGGATCCCTGCACGGACTGCTTCCTCCCAGCCCCTCTCACCGTCACCCATCTGTTTTCATTCCTCGGAGTAACTGTATCCCTAAAGCTTCTGTCAATGGCCACCTCTGCGTCCCTAATGATCCTAAGTTCATACAACTCCAGCTCCAGTTCCCTAACACGGTTTTGGAGGAGCTGCAGATGGGTGCACTTCCCACAGGTGTAATCAGCAGGGACACTGTCGTCATCCCTCACCTCAAACATAGTGCAAGAGGAACATAGCACTGCCTGCACACCCATCCCCTCTAGATACCTTGCCAGTACCAGGTAGAAAGTGCAGAAATGAATTTAAACTCATCTCTGCTCGCCCTTTCTGCCTAAGCCCTGTGAGCCAAAGCCTTATAGCTCACACTCTGCTTCCCACGCACTCCCTGCCCGCTCCCGACGCTGCCCGCTGTATACTGCAGCCTACCTTTTATACTTCACGCGCTTAAAAAACCCTTCCCAGACTCCTTAGCAGCCCACTTCCAGTTTTCACTTTAAACTTAAAATACTGCTGCAAAAGTAAAGGCCAAAATCAAACACACACTAGCTGACTAATTAAATAAATAAACAATTCAATTAATCTCTCACCAGCACTGCTGCCTCCAATCAGTCCCTCTCAGCTTGCTCCAGTGGAACAAATCTGGTACTAATATAGGTACTGTAAGCGCAGCACCTTCTCTGAATTCGGGAGTGTGAGCACTGCATCTTCTTGGAGTTTGATCAGTTCCTGAAGCATGCAATCAATAGGAGGTTCACCACTCCCTGGGTGATTGGATGTATAACTCCTTGTAATTTATTTGTGACTAACAGGTGTATTGTTAAGAGGTGCACTGTATTGTTAATGGGTATTCCTACCAAATGTACCAAAGATATTAATGTTTGATTTGGGCTTTGAGTGTTGTCTCATTGTTTTTCGTAATTTTCATGTCTGAACAATACAGTAACTGTTAGGGGTAGAAAGTTATTCCATCTACATAGTTATTATTTAACCTGCTGAGTACATGCAGCATTTTCTGTTTTTATTTTGGTTTTGATTCACTGTATTCAACTGCAAATTCAGCCTACGCAAGCTGATCCTTACCTCTTGGTATCTGGCTATTCCTCCATTGACAGCTGCATCTATCACTCCATTTAGACACATGCTAAGAAGATTAATGTTGGCGTGTAGCTGCTTGTGTTGGTACTGGCTGATGAGAGATCGCAGCTCCTGGTTTTTATTCTCCACAACATAGATGGCATTTTTCAAGGGGCTCACCTCCAACTGCCACAAATCAATAATAAAACATTGCAGCAACTTAATTAATATAGCATCTTAACATGTAAAAAATCTCATCATGCTTCATAAGTAGTTTCAAGGAGTGCCATAAAGGAGGAGAGAGGGGGAGAAATTTAGGGGGGATATTCCAGAGCTTAGGGCCTAGGTAGCAATACTTGATCAAGCTGCCATGAGGAAAGGATCCGTTTTAGTGTCCTTGGGCTCACCCTACCCCACCAACCTGGCTGAGATCAGCCAAGTCAATAAAGACTGAAGTTCTGCAACCTTCTTAGGGTCACAGATGGCTACTGGGAAGCAACCAGGCAAAGACTAATCTAACTCCTCTTCCTGAGTGAGGCCATCTGGTTCCTCCACTGAACCTTTCCACAGCTCTGCAGCAGAAAACTGTGCATCCCTCCATCTCAGATGTTGGTGCATTACAGTATCAGTGCTGGCTGCTGTTTCGAAAGGCAACTATGGCAAGCTATTTCTCTGTGGTGTCTTCTGAACCTGATCATGGACCTCAATGGGTGTTTGTAACATGAGCATTTCAAGCAGGGGCACAGAATATTAAAACTCTGACTGAAATTCTCCTATCTCCCAACCTGCCTCAGGGATGCTTAGGCCAACTGCAGTGCCTCACCATTACCCTGACTTTGATGAGCTAACATTGCCTTGATTTTGGGCACCAATAGCAGTGCTACTTCAGGCAATGTTTCAACTGAGCCACTGTGGATCTGATTGCAGGTTCAAATGTGCAGTTCTCAGGCACTTCGTCAGGTTCTCTGCTGAAACTTGTTCAATCTCTCCATTTGACTGATATGGCTCAATGTTCCTCTTAAATTTTCTTCTCTTGTTCCTGCTAAACTCCAAAGACTCTATCTTATACACTTCTCTCTACATCGACTTCAGGAGGCATAGTGGAGGACATGCCCCTGTCTACATCAATGGGGATGAAGTAGAAATGGTCGAGAGCTTCAAGTTTTTAGGTGTCCAGATCATCAACAATCTGTCCTGGTCCTTCCATGCCGATACTATCGTTAAGAAAGCCCATCAACACCCTACTTTCTCAGAAGACTAAGGAAATTTGGCATGTCCACTACAACTCTTACCAACCTTTACAGATGCACCATAGAATGCATTCTTTCTGGTTGTATCACAGCTTGGTACGGCTCCTGCTCTGTCCAAGACTGCAGGAAACTACAAACGATCGTGAACGAAGCCCAATCCATCATTCAAACCAGCCTCCCATCCATTGACTCTGCCGACACTTCCTGCTACCTTGGAAAAGCAGTCAGCATAATTAAGGACCCCACGCAACGCGGACATGCTCTCTTCCACCTTCTTCCGTTGGGAAAATGATACAAAAGTCAGGTCACGTACCAACCGATTCAAGAACAGCTTCTTCCCTGTTGCCATCAGACTTTTGAATACACTTACCTCACATTAAGTTGATCTTTCTCTACACCCTAACTATGACCGTAACACTACATTCTGCACTCTCTCCTTTCCTTCTCTATATATGGTATGCTTTGTCTCAATAGCTTGCAAGAAACAATACTTTTCACTGTATACTAATACATTTGACAATAATAAATCAAATCTAACATCCTCATTGTTGAACTCAACACTGGCCATTTGGGTCCCATCAGTTGGGGTTAGATTAACCCCAACTGATGGGAAACTGTGTGATGAGTTTCGATTTCAACAATTGTCAGAGAGAAGTGTGTAGGATGGTGCATTTGGAGATTAATGAAGAACAGCAAAGGAAATTAGAGTTGGACTGAATCTAGGATGATCAGTCGAATGGAGAGATTAGAAAATTGATGGAATTTATTGCTCATGGTTGTGGGCCCATCCACAACCTGCTAGGGCCATTCTGTGTGCTCTCCCAAGACCTGGTTTAATGCTAATCAGGCACATAACTGCTTTGCAACAGGGTCCTTGTCATGGTCAGTGGGAATTATTTACCTCCGAGAGCAGCTGGCCAATCAGAGGCATTCTCCAGTACTGGAAACCCTGCAGGAGACCCAGATTGCAGGCTTGTCGCTGGAGCTCTGGAGTGATGGTATGTGAGGCAGCCTCACCAAAGCCAGTTGGGGAGACCCCAGCGAGGTGGGGGGGGAAGGGGGTTAATGTCAAGGGCAAGTGAGAGTCTTCAAAAGTGGGTGGCCCTTACTGGGTCTCTCTGTTGGGCATGGGCTGCCACATTAAAATTGAACTCCCCACCAGGCCGGAGGCATACCCGGCGGTTTTCTCAGCATCAATGGGATGAGGTCTTTCTGTGGCTTTTAAATGGCCACTTCAGGATGGCCACTTGAGGGTTCAATTGACTTCTGGGTGAGAAGGCTGACCTTGACTCTACCAGCCACAGACAATAGGGGAGTCGGGAAAGTGATGGGGTCTCCACTCTGCAGTTTCTTGCCCCATTATACAAGACCCCTCCACAGCCTGCTTCTGTGGGAGAATTAAATTTCACCCAATTTCCTATTCTAAGTCAGGAGTAATTCAGATAAGGAAGAATGTGCAGGGCTACAGGTAATAGGTAGGGAAGTGGCAGGAGGCAAATTGTTCCTTCCAAGAGCCATCACAGCCACAGGATGACTTCAAAACCCAAATTCCTCATCTCCTTCAGTATTCCCTGCAATCTTCTGTTTTTACAATCCCAGTTTGGTATCATCTCATGGTTCCTTCTCCAATTACCTCATTTCCTTTTACTCTTCTCAAAATCATGAGAATATTGTGCAATGGGCTTTGATCTTTCAAATTAATTAAAACATTTCTTGCCAGGGCCGGGGTTTGTGATATTGAAAGACTGTAGTGCAGGTCGATTCTCTGATTCAATAGCCTCATTAAAGGAACAGCTCTGGAAATGGGATTGGTCACAATTCACTGTCGTCCTGGAATGACAATACAGATCTATTTGAAAACAGAAACAGAAAGCAGAATCTTACCACCTCTCTCTTCTCTACTTCAAACCAGCGGGAGATTCCAGGTAAGTTGTGTGTAAGCGTCAAAGTGGTGCGTTCGATCCAGAGGCTCTATAGCAGGACAAAGGATGTCACAAAACCATTACTGCCACAAATCCAGCACCTCACACTCTGTGGTTCAGCATGTCCCACACCTCTTGTCACCCCAGCATTAAGCAGGCCCAGTTTTCTCTTCCACATACACAGGTCCCAGAACTTCACTCACACACTTCCAGCACTTAATGTTCCAGTCGATATAGCTGAAGCTGCTGCTTTCTACAAGTTCCGGGAACAATTTTAACCTAACCTGCTGACAGGATCAAATATCATGCTAATTTCATGCCTGCCAGACTTTACTCTCCACTGAAGTGAATGGCGGCGGCTGTGGGTCCAGTGGAATTCTGATCCAGTGGATTTCATACAAAAGCAAAATACTGTGGATGCTGGAAATCTAAAATTTAAACAGAAAATGCTGGAAATACTCAGCAGGTCTGGGGGCATCTATGGAGACAGAAACAGAGTTAACTTTTCAGGTCTATAACCTTTCATCAGAACTGGGAACAGTTTGAAATGTAACAGGTTTTGAGCAAGTGAAAAGGGGCATCGGCAAGGTGTGAAGAAGAACAAAGGTTTGTGATAGGGTGAAAAATGGAAGCGATTAAATGACAAAATATTTCATGGTGTAAAGCCAAAGGGAATGGCAATGGGATAAGTAATGGAGAAAAGATGCATGTGGAAAAAGAGTGAATGGCAGATTCCTGAATAACTGAGACTTGAAAGCAAAGTCAAGGAAATAAGAGGGAACCAAGAGGAATAAACCAAACCAGCAAAAGAAAACTAAATAAAGTGGAGGCAGAGGTTATGATCTGATCTGAACTTGTTGAACTCAATTTAAGTCCAGGAGGTTGTAAAATGCCCAGTTGAAAGATGAGGTGCTGGTTCCTCGAGTTTCACAGCACCAGTGACCTGGGTTTGATTCCAGTCTTGGGTGACAGTCTGTGTGGAGTTGCACGTTCTCCCAAAGTCTGCATGCTCACGTGCTCTGGCTTCCTCCCACAGATGTGGAGATGCCGGCGTTGGACTGGGGTGAACACAGTAAGAAGTCTCACAACACCAGGTTAAAGTCCAACAGGCTTATTTGGTAGCAAATACCATAAGCTTTCGGAGCACTGCTCCTTCGTCAGATGGAGTGGAAATCTGCTCTCAAACAGTGCAAACAGACAGAATCAAGTTGCAGAATACTGATTAGAATGCTGGACCAATTCATCCTGGACCACAATGTCTTCACCTTCAACAACCAGTTCTTCATCCAGACACATGGAACAGCCATGGGGACCAAATTCGCACCTCAATATGCCAACATCTTCATGCACAGGTTCGAACAAGACTTCTTCACCGCACAGGACTTTCAACCGATGCTATACACTAGGTACATCGATGATATTTTCTTCCTTTGGAGTCATGGTGAGCAATCACTGAAACAACTATATGATGATATCAACAAGTTCCATCCCACCATCAGACTCACCATGGACTACTCTCCGGAATCGGTTGCATTCTTGGACACACGCATCTCCATTAAGGACGGTCACCTCAGCACCTCACTGTACCGCAAGCCCACGGATAACCTCATGATGCTCCACTTCTCCAGCTTCCACCCTAAACACGTTAAAGAAGCCATCCCCTATGGACAAGCCCTCCGAATACACAGGATCTGCTCGGATGAAGAGGATCGCAACAGACACCTCCAGACGCTGAAAGATGCCCTCATAAGAACAGGATATGGCGCTCGACTCATCGATCAACAGTTCCGATGCGCCACAGCGAAAAACCGCACCGACCTCCTCAGAAGACAAACACGGGACACGGTGGACAGAGTACCCTTCGTCGTCCAGTACTTCCCCGGAGCGGAGAAGCTACAGCATCTCCTCCGGAGCCTTCAACATGTCATTGATGAAGACGAACATCTCGCCAAGGCCATCCCCACACCCCCACTTCTTGCCTTCAAACAACCACGCAACCTCAAACAGACCATTGTCCGCAGCAAACTACCCAGCCTTCAGGAGAACAGTGACCACGACACCACACAACCCTGCCACAGCAACCTCTGCAAGACGTGCCGGATCATCAACACGGATGCCATCATCTCACGTGAGAACACCATCTACCAGGTACACGGTACCTACTCTTGCAACTCGGCCAACGTTGTCTACCTGATACGCTGCAGGAAAGGATGTCCTGAGGCATGGTACATTGGGGAAACCATGCAGACGCTACGACAACGGATGAATGAACACCGCTCAACAATCACCAGGCAAGACTGTTCTCTTCCTGTGGGGGAGCACTTCAGCAGTCACGGGCATTCAGCCTTGGATCTTCAGGTAAGCGTTCTCCAAGGCGGCCTTCACGACACACGACAGCGCAGAGTCGCTGAGCAGAAACTGATAGCCAAGTTCCGCACACATGAGGACGGCCTAAACCGGGATGTTGGATTGATGTCACATTATTAGTAACCCCCACAGCTTGCCTCCTGGACTTGCAGAATTTCACTGGCTGTTCTGTCTGGAGACAATACACATCTCTTTAACCTGTGTTTAATGTTCCCTCCACCCACATTGTCTGTACATTTAAGACCTGGCTGGCTGTAGGATTCGCATTCTAATCAGTATTCTGCAACTTGATTCTGTCTGTTTGCACTGTTTGAGAACAGATTTCCACTCCATCTGACGAAGGAGCAGTGCTCCGAAAGCTTATGGTATTTGTTACCAAATAAACCTGTTGGACTTTAACCTGGTGTTGCGAGACTTCTTACTGTGTTCCTCCCACAGTCCATTGATGTGTAGGCTAGTTGGATTGGTCATGATAAATACACGGGATAGGGTGGAGGAGAGGGCCTGGGTGGGATGCTCTTTCAGAAAGTTGTTGCAGACTTGATGGGCTGAATGGCCTCTTTCTGCACTGTAGGGAATCTATGGTTCATTGGAACACTGAAATGGCAGAAAGATCAGGGTGCGAGCAAGGTGGAGAGTGAAAATGTTAGGCAACAGGGAATTGGGGTCACAATAGTCAATTAAAAAGAGAAGTTCCGCAAAGTGGTTACTCTCATGTAGCACTTTGTCAAAGGCTTTCTGTCAGTACTAATGGTATATCATCAGGCTTTCATTTGGGATGTCCCTTTCTCAGAGAAAATGCTTCTGAAACCGTTTTCATACCAATAGTCTTCAATTCTGTTCCTATTAGCTGTTTCATTGCTTAAATTCATTAAATCACCATAAAACTATTTTATTTCTATAACTTATTCATCCCATCACAGATCTTTTGTTGATATTTGAGGTGTTATCAGAGTCAATTAAATCTTTAACCTTTTATTCTTAAATTCTGAAATGATTCAAAGTGTTATCCTTATTCAGGACAGTGGTTATTGCATTGCTGGCACCAGCATTTATTGCCCATTCCTAACTGCCCTCCATTTCAGAGGGCATTTGAGAGTCAATTCTGGAGTCACGTGTAGGCCAGACCAGGTAAGGATAGCAGATTTCCTTCTCTAAAAATTAGACATTAGATTTTTTTTTACAACAATTGACAATGGTCTCATGGTCATCTTTTAATTCCTGATTTTTACTGAAGCCAAATTTAACCATCTGCAGTGTCAGGATTTGAAATCAAGTCTCCAGATCTTGCTCTGGCTTTCAAGTCCAGTAACAATACTGCTGCGCCACTGCCTCCCTTATCTGTGGAATATTATTACCATTATGTCCTGGATAGAAGCACAATCTCCATATAGTTGCTCCCTGGCTGTGCCCCAGGTACCATTGCGCTGATCAATGCAGCAAGTAATTCCTCTACAATTTCTGTGCTAGGGGAATCCCTTCAAATACTATTTTTATACAGCAAAGCTCACTGAGACCAATTTAACCTAATAATTACCTCACTTTTATTTGAACGGTCCTATTACAAATGATGTAATTTATCCATCTGTCCATCAGATAACACTTCCCAGCTTGGACTCCTATCAACTTATTTCAATGTTAGTGCCTAATAAAAGCAAGAAAATGGTGCAGGGTTGCCTGCAGGCTCTTGGTGTGGGGATTGGGGTCCAGAATTGGGAAGCGGAAGCTAACCCCTTGCCTTTGCTGCCAATCCTCTTCCTCCACAATACTCACTCCACCATCACTTCCCTCAACAGAGCTACTGGCCTCTGGATGGCAGCTTTTGGCGGATAGGACTTCCACCCCAGAATCCTCGACCCCAGGGAAGGCCCAGCACTGGCCTGTCAAATACCTGAGTGGAACAAGATGTGGTGGGGCCTTCTATAAAAGAGGTGACAAGGTACTCTCACCCGCTCTGCAGCCATTGGATGATATTCCAGTGGCCTCCACAAGATTCCGCCCATAAACTCCCTTGAGAGATTCTGTCAAAACTTCTAGGTGTTTTCAGCATTTTCTATTTTTATTTCATATTCTCCAACTTTGCTGTTTTACAGACACCTTCCAAGAATTTACAAGAGCATTTTATCAATGACGACCTCCACCTAATGAGCTCCATCAGTAGACATCACTGCTTCCTGTGCTACACTGTCTTGTAAAATACAAATATCAGTTTCTTGCTGCAAAGAGTAGACCTACTGGAAGAGTGAGAAAGGCTATGGGATTTGTGGTTAATGTTAGTGGTACATAATATGCTTACCTTGAACTCATTCTCCTTGTCCTTTGAACCTTTATGAAAGGGTCTATCATATCGAAAGCGGCTGACGTTGTTTACGCGGTAGAAGCTCTTGATTCGGTCCGGAACCCTCTCCATCTGAAGAACTTCCACATTCTCTGGAATTGGGCACACTGCATAAATCTGCAGATCTACACTCAAGGTCAAAGAAAACGGCACTGCAAAAACTGGTCCCAAGCATCAGCTTTCATGAACAAGGTCTACCATCATCTGCGGGATAATCACTATGTCCTCTGGTTAGCAACTAGGCAGAATTGGATTATTCAAGTAAACACTGGCAAAATACTGCAGATGCTGGAAATCTGAAATAAAAACAGAAAATGCTGGAAATATTCAGTAGGACAAGTAACATGTGCAGAGAGGGAAACAGAGTTGGTGGGGTCGATCTTGAGTCCACGCTCACTGTCCGTGCAAATGCTGGTGGGGGCTCAACATCTGGAAGTCACAGTGCTTGCTGGCAAGTTCTGAGGGTGTGAACCTGCTTTACATGAATTTGAATATATTTAAATATTATTAACCCACTCTCTCGCCAGACATTGACCCCCCCCACCCCTCCCGCACCGTATATCGACAGCACACAATGTGACATCATATAGATGTGAACCTGTCGTGGGGGTTTCCCTGGGGGTGCAAAGCTAAGTAGAACCACTGGGGGAGAGGGACATGGCCATCGTGACCTGGCAATGCCCCTTGGCAGTGCCAACCTATTAGAAGGGGCGGGCCTCAGTGGGAGCCTCAAGCAGGGGTGAATTTATTTAGATGTGGTGATGGTCGGGAGCAGATGGAGGAGCTCGGGAGAGCTGTTGGTGGTGGTGGTAGAGGTTGGGGCGGGGAGCAAGGGGCAGTGCCGACTCCGAACGGGGCAGGGAGGAGAGCCCCTGAGACCTCCGTGGTGGGCTGGGAGGGAGGTTTTTCAGGTTATGATCGCCCTTTAAAAATGACACCCCGATCTCAGTGTAGCTGGGTTTTGCCGGCATATTTAGGTCTCCCCGCAGTCCCTGTATGATGGCCTGAAACCCGCCCCCTTGATTTTTTTGGCAGTGTCATAAGATCTGGAGAGAAAGACGCCAGCTTTCTCGCAGAACCAACGCTGCCTCTTCCTTTCCAGACAGTGGTGCCATTTGCTGGGACCTGGTTCCATGAATATTTGTGCCTTACTCACATGGCCTTGCTTCATGTGTACGAATGACAAGTCAGTGATAGTTGGCTGGTCATTCCCGAGAGAGGATATCAGAGCTGAGCTTGATTATCTACATTGGGTAGGGATTAGGATGGGGAGCCCTGAATTAATTTTCTCTCCCTAGCCCAGGGCAGCTAGGACAACTGCACTGTTTCTATTTCTATCACTGTTGCTGAGATCAGCTATCCGAACAGTGCCTGGAAATTGTACCTGGGAACCTTCTGGACTGTTATGGTGAGTTATTCATAGCCCTAACCAGCTCAGTCACTGGGGAATGTGGTCAAGGTGCAAGGATACACTGTGCGTCAGACTGCAGGATAGTTTCATCTGGCTGGTTGAGATGCTGCATAGCAATGGCTTGTGGGAATTCAGTTAACATCCTCTGCTGAAAGGCCTCCAGCCTCTCATAATCGTGACCACGACACACAAACTCCTTGTTCTGGGGTCAGTGGAAAGGAAAAAAGGAAGAGTCAGACTGAAGAAACAATCAACAATTATATAAAGGGATATATTGGCTGTCTAAAAAATTTACAAACTAGAGAGTAGAAGAAACATACAAACAGCCCATTGGTATCTAAAAACAGTTAATATATTGGCCTGGAATGCTCAATACAACTGAATTATCCAAATATGTATTTCTAAATTATAAAAATGTCTGTTAAATATTATGCTGTGCATTTGTTTTCCACAAACTCACTTCTAGCTGTCATGAGTTTGGTTTTGTTTTTGAATCAGCACGCACCATTGAAACTACCAGTGTACACAGTTATCATGGGAATCTTCTCTGTACAGTAAGAAGTATTCCCACGGACCCTGAGGGAAGCTAATGTTGAACTTGCAGGGGCCCTGGCAGACATATTTAAAATGTCAGTATTCACGGGGGAGGTGCCGGATGATTGGAGGGTGGCTCATGTTGTTCCGTTGTTTAAAAAAAGGTTCCAAAAGAAATCCGGGAAATTATAGGCCAGTAAGTTTGACGTTGGTGGTGGGCAAGTTATTGGAAGGTGTGATAAGGGATAGGATCTACAAATATTTGGATATACAGGGACTTATTAGGGAGAGTCAACATGGCTTTGTGCGTGGTAGGTCATGTTTGACCAATCTATTAGAGTTTTTCGAGGAGGTTACCAGGAAAGTGGATGAAGGGAAAGCGGTGGATGTTGTCTACCTGGATTTCAGCAAGGCCTTTGACAAGGTCCCTCATGGGAGGTTAGTTAGGAAGGTTCAGTCACTGGGTATACATGGGGAGGTAGTAAATTGGATTAGACACTGGCTCAATAGAAAGGAGCAGCGCTCTGAAAGCTTGTGGCTTTTGCTACCAAATAAACCTGTTGGACTTTAACCTGGTGTTGTTAAACTTCTTTCAATGGAAGAAGCCAGAGAGTGGTTGTGGAGGATTGCTTCTCTGAGTGGAGGCCTGTGACTAGTGGTGTGCCGCAGGGATCGGTGTTGGGTCCATTGTTGTTTGTCATCTATATCAATGATCTGGATGATAATGTGGTAAATTGGATCAGCAAATTTGCTGATGATACAAAGATTGGAGGTGTAGTGGACAGTGAGGAAGGTTTTCAGAGCTTGCAGAGGGATTTGGACCAACTAGAAAAATGGGCTGAAAAATGGCAAATGGAATTTAATGCAGACAAGTGTGAGATATTGCACTTTGGAAGGACAAACCAAAGTAGAACGTACAGGGTGAATGTTAGGACTCAGAAGAGTGCAGTTGAACAGAGGGATCTGGGAATACAGGTACAGAATTCCCTAAAAGTGACGTCACAGGTGGATAGGGTCGTAAAGAGTGCCTTTGGTACATTGGCCTTTATAAATCGGAGTATCGAGTATAAAAGTTGGAGTGTTATGGTAAGGTTATATAAGGCATTGGTGAGGCCGAATTTAGAGTATTGTGTACAGTTTTGGTCACCTAGTTACAGGAAGGATGTAAATAAGGTTGAAAGAGTGCAGAGAAGGTTCACAAGGATGTTGCCGGGACTTGAGAAGCTGAGTTACAGAGAGAGATTGAATAGGTTGGGACTTTATTCCCTGGAGCGTAGAAGAATGAGGGGAGATTTGATAGAGGTGTATAAGATTTTGATGGGTATAGATAGAATGAATGCAAGCAGGCTTTTTCCACTGAGGCTAGGGGAGAAAAAAACCAGAGGGCATGGGTTAAGGGTGAAAGGAGAAAAGTTTAAAGGGAATATTAGGGGGGGGCTTCGTCACGCAGAGAGTGGTGGGAGGGTGGAATGAGCTGCCGGATAAAGTGGTAACATTTAACATTTAAGAAAAACTTGGACGGGTTCATGGATGAGAGGGGTGTGGAAGGATATGGTCCAAGTGCAGGTCAGTGGGACTGGGCAAAAAATGGTTCGGCACAGACAAGAAGGGCCAAAAGGCCTGTTTCTGAGCTGTAATTTTCTATGGTTCTAAGTCTAACAACACCAGGTTAAAGTCCAACAGGTTTATTTGGTAGCAAAAGCCACTAGCTTTCGGAACAGGCTGTTCCTGCGTCAGGTGGGTGGGAGTTCTGATCACAAACAGGGCACAAAGACACAAACTCAATTTACATGAATAATGATTGGAATGTGAGTCTTTACAGCTAATCAAGTCTTAAAGGTACAGACACTGTGAGTGGAGGGAGCATTAAGCACAGGTTAAAGAGATGTGTATTGTCTCCAGACAGGACAGCTAATGAGATTTTGCACATCCAGGCAAGTTGTGGTGGTTACAGATAGTGTGACATGAACCCAATATCCCGGTTGGGGCCGTCCTCATGTGTGCAGAACCTGGCTATCAGTCTCTGATGTGGAGATGCCGGCGTTGGACTGGGGTAAACACAGTAAGAGTTTTAACAACACCAGGTTAAAGTCCAACAGGTTTATTTGGTAGCAAATGCCATTAGCTTTCGGAGCGCTGCTCCTTCGTCAGATGGAGTGGATATCTGCTCTCAAACAAGGCATACAGAGACACAAAATCAAGTTACAGAATACTGATTAGAATGCGAATCACATGAGGACGGCCTCAACCGGGATATTGGGTTCATGTCACACTATCTGTAACCACCACAACTTGCCTGGATGTGCAAAATCTCACTAGCTGTCCTGTCTGGAGACAATACACATCTCTTTAACCTGTGCTTAATGCTCCCTCCACTCACATTGTCTGTATCTTTAAGACTTGATTAGCTGTAAAGACTCACATTCCAATCATTATTCATATAAATTGAGTTTGTGTCTTTGTGCCCTGTTTGTGATCAGAACTCCCACCCACCTGACGAAGGAACAGCAAGCTCCGAAAGCTAGGGGCTTTTGCTACCAAATAAACCTGTTGGACTTTAACCTGGTGTTGTGGGACTTCTTGCTGTGTTTACCCCAGTCCAATGCTGGCATCTCCACATCAATCTTCTCTATAGACAGCTCCCATTGATGCTGCAGTCACAGGCTATGGCCATTAGGTGGCTCTGAACCCCAGCATCATTGTGTATGTAAACAAAACTAATATTCAGCAGAGGTGGTGATGGCCTACTGGCTAGACTATTAATCCAGAAACTCAGCTAATGTTTTGGGACCCGGGTTTGAATCCCACCACTGCAGATAGTGGAACTTGAATCCAATAAAAAAACAACCTGGAATGAAGAATCTACTGATGACCGTGAAACCACTGCTGATTGTCGGAGAAACCTCTCTGGTTTACTAATGTCCTTTAAGGAAGGAAATCTGTTGTCTTTACCTGGTCTGTGACTCCAGAGCCACAGCCATGTGGTTGATTCTCAACTAGGGTTGGGCAATAAATGCTGGCCTGCCACCGATGCCCATATCCAACAAATGAATAAAAAAACCCTGTGTATTTATTGATACACAAAGATGGTGGGCACTGCCAAAGACAAAGTAAATGTCACACTATGTAAATCCATAAATTTTTGTTTATGTAGGTTACCTCAATAGATCAAGTTTTCAACTCAATGTAGTTAGAAGAAGAAATTTGATCCAATGTGCAAGAAGGCCACGGACAATATCAATTGACAATTTGATACGATACTGACTTTTAAGGGGCATCTTGACAAATACATGAATAGGATGGGAATAGAGGGATATGGTCCCCGGAAGGGTAGGGGTTTTAGTTCAATCGGGCGGCATGGTTGGTGCAGGCTTGGAGGGCCGAAGGGCCTGTTCCTGTGCTGTAATTTTCTTTGTTCTTTGACAAAGCACTGCATAACCTGCAGCACCTTGAGTCGGATTCTACTATTGGCTGGGAGTTTTCTTGGGGGTATGTAATTGCTGTGAAAAGTATTCATTTCTTGTGAAAGAAGTTTTAAAAAAATGTAATTTTATGTGCTGCCCATTTTTCATGAGGTAACAGCAATTACCAAATTATGGAAAATATAATGTCCTCTTAGTTCCCTTTTATCAGCTTACAATATCACAGAATTTGGAGACATGGCTGATGAGTGATTTCTCACTTCTATTTGCTGCTGTCCTGTTCACTGGTTTTGACCAGAAAGGTGGCTCATAACTGGGATCCAGGAATGCGAGCAGATGAATTAAGTTCCTCCAACATTGTCACAAAGTTCATTCCCTTCTTCCGAAGAAGTGCTTTCTCCTTTAATTTCCACATCTTCCCTTTCCTCCATCCCCCTATGGAAGGCTCTACCCTTGCTAGGCTCCATGTTCACTGCCCTCTGATATCTGACCTCGTGACCAGTCTCTATGGGCGGAATTTTCCATTTTGAGACTGAGTGCAATGGCGGGCAGCTCTGGTAGTGCCTTTCCTACTCCCCCCCAGAATGGCAGGATCCCATGCCAGATTTTGTTCTTGTAAGTCATTAATAATGCACAGGTGAGTTCCCCTGAGTCCCCTGGTGGAGCAACAGCTGATTTGTCTGCCTGCTATCAGCTGGTGAGTTTGAAGGTTCCGGCACCATATTTAAATACCAGTCTAGCACACTCATGTCACTTTCTCTCGCCCACCTGTTTTCACCAAACAGTGCACGATGTCAGCAACCCAAAGGAAAAGGAATAGCAGCCTCAAGAAGTCTGTTCCTTGATAGCTACCCGAGCCTTCACTCTGAGCCATCACCCATGAGATGTCCATGCCCTACTTGAATGTCTATCCATTGCATCTGAGGTCTTGATGCATCCCCTTCCAGTAAAGTGGTATACTTTTGACCCCTTTTTTTAAGAGCTTTTCATGCATTCTTGTCAGAGTCCAGCTTCCCTCTCCTTGGTCTTCCCTCTGCCTTCCATTGTTGATCTTCTTAGAACATAGAACAGTACAGCACAGAACAGGCCCTTCGGCCCACGATGTTGTGCCGAGCTTTATCTGAAACCAAGATCAAGCTATCCCACTCCCTATCATCCTGGCGTGCTCCATGTGCCTATCCAATAACCGCTTAAATGTTCCTAAAGTGTCTGACTCCACTATCACTGCAGGCAGTCCATTCCACACCCCAACCACTCTCTGCGTAAAGAACCTACCTCTGATATCCTTCCTGTATCTCCCACCACGAACCCTATAGTTCTTCATCCACTTGCTTGCCCCTCTGCCTGCCATTATGAGCCCTACCCTCTACTGTTTGCACAACCCTCCTTCCAAATTGCCCCCATTTCCTTCTTTATGCACACCACTCTTTAGCAATTGGGTTTAAGACTAACAAAATTTCACGCTTGCGTGCTAGAAAGGCCTGACGGGATGCCGGTGGGCAGCTGTTTTAATGAACATTCATGGGATGCAAATGGTATTCACATCACCAGGTAGTGGGAAGACTGACTCACCATGAACTCACCATTGGGAGAATTGCAACATGATTTTATGTTACCGGGTTTCTGACTTTTTCACCGCCACTAGTTTCTACATTCCCCCCACAAAACCCAGTGTGTGCAGGCTGGGAGAATTCCGCCCTATGTGTGAGCACAGATGACTCCTACATGTGGATGATTGGGTAAAGAAAGGATGGGGATCAGGGGCTTGGAATTTTAACTAATGTTTTCCTTCCTCGTTGGAGGGGCTGATGCCAATTGCTGCGCTCCTTTTGCCATCCAGCTGAGATCAACAAGATCACCAATAGACTGAGGATTTAACTTGGGCCTGTATGGCTCAGTATTACTCTACCTAAATTAAAACAAACTGCAACTGTTGTGTGTTAGAACATGAGCCATGGCGTGGACAAAGAGGATCTTGCATTTCTATGAGGTCAGCTCTTGGGTATAAAATATAAGAACATAAGAACATAAGAAATAGGAGCAGGAGTAGGCCATCTAGCCCTTCGAGCCTGCCCCGCCATTCAATAAGATCATGGCTGATCTGAAGTGAATCAGTTCCACTTACCCGCCTGCTCCCCATAACCCTTAATTCCCCTACCGATCAGAAATCCATCTATCCGTGACTTAAACATATTCAACGAGGTAGCCTCCATCACTTCAGTGGGCAGAGAATTCCAGAGATTCACCACCCTCTGAGAGAAGAAGTTCCTCCTCAACTCTGTCCTAAACTTTATTTTGAGGCTGTGCCCTCTAGTTCTGGTTTCCTTTCTAAGTGGAAAGAATCTCTCCACTTCTACCCTATCCAGCCCCTTCATTATCTTATATGCCTCTATAAGATCACCCCTCAGCCTTCTAAACTCCAACGAGTACAAACCTAATCTGCTCAATCTCTCCTCATAATCTACACCCCTCATCTCCGGTATCAACCTGGTGAACCTTCTCTGCACTCCCTCCAAGGCCAATATATCCTTTCGCAAGTAAGGGGACCAAAACTGCACACAGTATTCCAGCTGCGGCCTCACCAATGCCTTGTACAGATGCAGCAAGATTCTCTGCTTTTATATTCTATCCCCCTCGCGATAAATGCCAACATCCCATTTGCCTTCTTGATCACCTGTTGTACTTGCAGACTGAGTTTTTGCAACTCATGCACTGGATTTGAACTAACATACAGAAATTGCCATAGGGCCAATAGGGGCAACAGCCTTGTCTCCTCTCTCTCAACAAAGTTGAGACCTGTTTGTGGTTTGAAAACCCATCAGAAGATCTCATTGCTGTAAACTGAGAATTTTAAAAAGGATCCCAATTCAACACCTCTGTCTTCGAGAGAAACGAGGATCAATCAATCACAATTGCAGAGTGACTGCTTCAGTGAGAAGCCAAAGTACCATAAAACCCAACCCGAGAGAATTCTTCAACTCTAATATGTTGTCATAATACACAGCTTCCATTTTCTGTTGACAGTGGAAGAAAAACTAGTGGTGTGAAAAAGCATTCAGACAATTGTGAATAATTTTTCTGACTTTACCTATTTGTTTACTTGGCCAAGTTCTAACACCTGATGCATTGTAAAGTGTTACTTCTTTTTGTGCATGACTGGGAAGTTTTTTTGCATTAGTGAGCAGTTGAACATGTCCATACATTTTAAACATTTTTGTTAATAATTTCTGTACCTTTACCTGAGTTTTAGTAATAAAACTCCTTACCTGTTAGCTCGATTCTTACAATGAACTGTACAGTTTAGTACATATGGAATTGGGAATTTCACATTAAAAAAAAATTCAATTCTGTTATAACCAACCCAAGGGTGGAACAAAGAGAGGAGTCAGCTCACCCCTCCTAATCTAGTCATAACAGTCAGTTACAAAATTGAGAATTGGTTTGATAGCACATGTGCACAGGAGGCTACTCCAGCCCTTCTAAAAAAATATAGCACTGGGAAAATAGGCCATTTTTGTCTGCTATGCATACCCAGGTTACTGGATGGTCACTGTCAAAACCAGTAATAGGCAGGACACCTGACCCTGCAGCAGAAACCAACTATTGGGGCTGGACACCCGACAGTACAGCAGAAATTAGGACTTGGGAGAAATCAACTGGTATGTCTCAAAGTGAGTATGTCCATGTGATTCTGATTCTATGCAGTTCCAGTGTACTATCTGGTTAGCAGCACTACTTCAAGTAAGATTTGCTATCTTAGACTTGACAAACTTTCACTGTACTAACCATATAACCACTAGAGGACAGTCTAACCACATGGGCTATGAAAGGAATTGCATTTATTTAAAAAATACACAAACTGACACACAAACATAACACCCATAGGCACATTCAGCATCCAAACAGAAAAGCACACACAGAGACAGCTCATAGAAAGCCATCCAGCACACACATTCAACACACACACACACACACACATTCAGTAAACACACAGACATCAAATTGACCAAAAATACTGTTTTGTCTACCTGAAATCTGTTGGTTTTCCTGTGCAAGGACTTGTTCATGACAGATTGGGCGCCAAAGTCTCCGACCTCGCTCCAGCAGGAGCATGGCATGAACGGCCGGTAAGATTACGCCCAAAGTCTTTTGACCAGATAGGGGAAATGGTCAAAGATCATTTTAACCCCAACCTTCAATCATCATGTTGAGGTATAAATTTAATTCTGCTCTCAGGGAAGACCATTTCTGGTTTCATGGCCAGATTGAGAAGGTTAGTACATCACAGTGAATTTGGCTCAGCTTTTGGGGAAAATATTGAGAGACCGTTTGGCCTGTGGGATCAACAGTCTCACAATACAAAAAAGCTGCTGGCTGAGACTAAAATCTCTTTGGAAAAAGCTGCACAGATGACCCAGGTGATTGAATGTGCTGAGCAGGGTACAAGTGAATTATAAAAAGTGTACCCAATGAGGTGAAACATTTGTGGCAGGAAATGGCTGCTGGGAGCAACAGCCCAAGTTAAGATGCAGCAGAGCCTAAGAGGGATTGTACAGCACTGGAGGAGGAAGCTGGTTTTCGTTGTCGGGGGGAGCATTTATGAGGAACTTGCCGGTGCAGAAATTATGTATATTTCCGTTGCAAGAGGAAGGGTCTTTTATAAGCATGGTGCAGAATGAAGCAGGCAGGACAGAACACGCAAAAAATAAAATCAACAGTTAGTTTAATACCATTATAGAAATTGGATGAGGAGCCCAACAAGGGATCTGAATTGTATACTTTAAATCAGGTCCAACTCAGCAAGGTGCCATCTATAGAAATTGTCTTGATAGTCAATGGCAGATCTCTTAAAATGGAGGTTGACACAGGAGCTGCGATCAAAATCATAGGGGAGCAATCATTCTGATAACTTTAAAAAGTCTGCAACCCTTGAGGTTGAGTAATTTCATGCTGAATTTTATGTACTCAGTCTTTGAAAATATGACTAGCCTGTTTCTAGCCACTGGAGGCAGTGGGAGGGGCTTAATTCACCAGATAGCCAGCAGCTCAAGTTGGAGTCACAAATGCGCATGCGCAGAAAAAGCTAAAAAAAAAGCAGCTCTCCTGACAGAACACCCCCAACCCCAGGCCAGATACAGCCTCCCCCTCTCCCCCCACGGAGATTGGAGACCGCCCCCCCTCCCCCACCCCCCAACATTACTGACTCTCTTGCACATGGCCCCCTCATCATCCCCTGGACCCGATGGCTGACTGACATGACCCTCTCTCTCTCCTGCCCCTCGATCATTACAAAAGCACAAATTCCACAGCCCCTGCCCCTCCATCAGCACACCTCCAAGGCAACAAGGCAAATTGCATTAATATCACTAGAATGCTCTAATGGGTGCGACTCGCCCAAACTGCCTGCAGCTGATCTGCCCTCACAAAGCAGTGCTCCATAAAACCGCCCAAGGATGGACAGACAGGCAGGCAGTGCAGGAAGAAATGGCCTCCAGGAAGACAGCTCCCCGTTTTTCTAATGCAGATCTTGCCAAGTTGCTGGAGGCAGTAGAGGCAAAGGCGGGACACCGTCTTACCCCCAGCAGGACACTGTCCCAGGGGAAGAGATGGAAATGCAGCCTGGGAGGCGGTGGCAGCATCAGGGCACTGGCCAGGAGAACAGGGAAGCAGTGCCACAGAAAAACTGAATGAGCAAGGGTGAGTGTTTAACCTCATCGAGCATCTTCTCCCAAATGACCCCCAGATCCCCCAACCCCTGACCCTGAAGCACCTCCCTCCACCCCCCCCCCCCCCACCCCACCAAGAGTATCACAACCTTTGCCCTCTGAGGGCCACCTCCTGATACCCTGCAGGACTCGTGCCATTAGATTTTACATGGGTCCTTCTGTCCCTACAGGAGAAGAATCCCCATAATTGCCAGGAAAGGGCGAAGACAGGAGATGGTGTGCCTGAGATTCGGGTTCTCACCCCCTTTGAGGAGCGGGCACTGGAGTTTGCGGGAGAGGTGGGATCTGCACCATCAGTGACAGCATGGTCAGGCTGGAGCATAGAAGTGAGCACCTGCCAGTCCTCCACTCGTTGGAGATGTCTCAAGTAAGTTGCATACAGCCCAGATTCTTGTCCCTCCCTTGTACTTAACTTTGTGTCTGTGTTGCAGGAAGGAACCCCGCACGCCTGGGCCATCTGGCATTGTGGCCCCCACTGTTGCTCCCACCCATCCTGCTCCGGCAGCTCGAAGGACTCCTCGGAGGAAGCCGATGAAGGGACTTCAGAGGCCGGCAACAATTTTGCGTCAGTTTCCACCTCGCAATTCACCATCCCAGAGACTCTCCCATTGGTGGGGTCAAGTTAGTGGCGAGGAATCTCTGGTGCGTACGACACAGCTGCTGATATACATCGGGTGGAGGAGGGAATGTCCAAGGCTTCTGGCATGCAGGGGCCTGCTGGAGGTGAGGACTCAGCTGGTCCCAGGCTACATGCTGGGCCTCTGCGATCACTTCTCCCTCAGCTGCTGGAGAAGCAGCTGCTGGGGCTGACAGCAACACTGGACCGACTGCTGGGCTGCTGGGAGGAGTCCCAAAGCTTTCAGGCTGACCACCTATTGCCTGTCTTGTGTGGTTCCCAGGCCAACACTGCAAGGGTGGCATCCATGGTGGAAAGCCTGGGGCAGGAAATTCACACCGTGAGTGGCAGGGTCCATGCGATGGCTGAGTTACCAGCAGGCCACGGCAAAGTCCCAGAGGGATACGGCTGAGTCACAGCAGGCCGCAGCTAAGGGCCTCAATAGGCTTCTTGCGATTCTGCAGCCCATGGCTGAGAGGCTCGAGAGTTAACAGAAGACCCAGCAGGACAGCGCTTAGACACAGCGGGTTATGGCTGCAGCCCTTGAGAAGAAGGCCCACTCACGGAGGGTCATGGCCGAGAGGCTTGCAGGAGACCCAGCAGGCCAGCGCCGAGACACAGCAGGCTATGGCAGCAGCCTTTGAGAACTTTAAGAACGTGGCCCACTCAGAGGGTCATGGCTGAGGGGCTGCAGAGCATGGCCCAGTCTCAGAGGGCACTTGCTGCTGACATTGAGAGGTGGCCCCGACTCAGAAGGCCATTGCAGAGGGCTTGGCCACCGTGGCAAGAATGCAGGTGGTCCTACTGAACTGGCAGGGCCAGATGATGCTGGAGCTTCTGGAGTTCACTGCACAAGCACCGCCGTCCCATGGAGTGACCCAGGGGCCCCCAGGAACCCTAAGGGAGGAGGAAGGGCTCGAGCCTATGCTGGGGCTTTCCACCATGGAGACTGGTACTGTGCACCTGACTTCCCGCTTCCTGACACTGGGACATCTCAAAAACCCAAAATGGAACATGGCTGCCACGAATCAACCCCCGCCCCACCCCAAGCAGCACAGAGCAGTTTGAAAGCAGAGACTTACCTCCTCACTCACCCTCACTGCTCAAGCAGTGAATGGGACTTTTTTACTTGGTGTTTTCCTGACTGATCTGGCTACAGTGAATGAGGTCGTTAATGCAGGTGAGCTGGGATGATTGGGAGTGAAGCTTGCTAATTAAATTATGATGAATGCAAAAAAAAATGCAAATTGACGCTTTGGCCATTTTGGGTGGGGTGCTGATTGCACCAATTTTTTTCTTGGTAAAATGGGAATGGACGCGAAAACCATTCCCGCTAATTGCATCACACCTGATTTTATGACTTTTTCCAGCCACAAAACAGGCATGATGAGATTGTAAAATTCCGCCCATTATTTCCTCCAGAGACAATTGTTTTGCTTGAGAGAGTCTTTCACATTCTCCAGTGAATGCTAAACAGATTAAGCAGTGGACGGACCGGGACCCTGTTCCATCTCAGGTGAAGAGCTTCCTTATGCGAGGATGCTGAATTGAGACCATATGCAAAGTGGAAAGATGAGCTGAGTGTGCAGAATGGTTAGATCCTTGGGGGTCCAGAGCGGTCATCCCAACCCCCGGTCATTCACAAGTCTTGGATGAAGTTCATGAGGCTCACCCAGGTACCGAGGGGTGGGGGAGAGGTGGAATGGAACCCACATGCAACAACACAGGCCCCTAGTGACCAAAGCGCTTGGTGATCAGGGCCTTGCTCGTTGCCCTTGCATGCCTGACTCTTGCTGCCGCCAGTCCTTCAGCACCTGGGTGGTGTTGTTCATCATCATCGTCTCCTCCTCCTCTTCTGCCTCCGCCTGCTGGGCGGCCTCCTCCTTAGCGATGCCCGGCTGGTCAGCCTCCATGTCCTCCTCCTCTAAAAGGTCACCTTGCTGCTGTATCAGGTTGTGTCGGGCACAGCACACGACCACAATGCGGGATGATATCAGGGGATTATATTAGAGGGCCCCGCCAGAGCAGTCCAGGCACCTGAACTGCATTTTAAGGAGCCCTATGCACTGCTCCACTATTGAACGGATGACAACATGGGCCTCATAATATCGGGTCTCCACTTCAGTCTCAGGCTTCCGTACGGACATCATCAGCCAAGTCCGAAGCGGGTACCCCACGTCCCCCACAAGCCATCACCCTGGGCTCCTTCTCAAAGGTCTCCGGGACATCTGAGCTCCTCAATTTGAAGCTGTCATGCACACTGCAGGGTGCCTGGCACAGACGCGCATGATGTGCAGCTGATGGTCACACACCAACTGCATGTTTATTGAATGGAAGCCCTTTCTGTTCGTCAATCTTCCTGGATTCTTCACTGGGGCCTTGAGGGCAATGTGGGTGCACTCTACAATCCCCTGCACATTTGGCATTCTTGCGATGGCCGTAAATCCTGCAGCCCAGGCTTCCTGCTGCGCCTGGTCTAAGTCAAATTTAATATACTGGCCAACCTGGGCACACAGGGCATCTGTGAACTGCTTCACACACTTGTGGATGGATAATTGGGAAATGCCATAAAGGTCTCTACTTGCGGTCTGGAAAGACTTGGTGGCATTAAAGTTTAAGGCTGCCGTCACTTTCATCATTACCAGGAGTGGAGGGTGGTTTGGGGAAGGGGAGGAGAGACAGATGAAGAGGTTAAAGAACTCTGCTTGCCCCCAGCCCAGCAACACACTCTCCACAGTCCTCCAGCAACACATACTTCCCATACCCACCCCCTCATAGCAACACACACTCCCCAGTACCCGCCCCCCCCCAAACACACACCCAGAACCCATACAGTCATCGCTACAGACAGTGCTGCTTGACAAGTCCAGAGAGTTTCTTCAGAGAGTTTCCAGCCCATCCCCCACCAGCAAAAGTGCTTGCTGCTGCCAGCACTAGGACCCAGAGTCAGCGCTCTGACTCAAGGTCAGCGCTCTGACCGGGTCCGTGCTGAGAGGCCGAAGTTGGACCCCATGAACAACAGCAGCACCCTCCCCCCCCACACACTCGCAGGCCCCCCGACCCAAAATGAAACATGGCTGCCACGAAACAACCCCTCTCTGAGCAGCACAGAGCAGTTTGAAAGCAGAGACTTACCTCCTCACTCACCCTCACTGCTCAAGCAGTGAATGGGACTTTTTTTACTTGGTGTTTTCCTGACTGATCCGGCTACAGTGAACGAGGTCGTTAGCGCAGGTGAGCTGGGACGATTGGGAGTGAAGCTTGCTAATTAAATTATGATGAATGCAAAAAAATGCAAATTGACACTTTGTCCGTTTTGGGTGGGGTCCCGATTGCACCAATTTTTCTTGGTAAAATGGGAATGGACACGAAAACGGGCATCATTCCTGCTAGTTGTATCACACCTGGTTTTATGACTTTTTCCAGCCGCAAAACAGACATGATGAGGTTGTAAAATTCTGCCCATTATTTCCTCCAGAGACAATTGTCTTGCTTGAGAGAGTCTTTCACATTCGCCAGTGAATGCTAAACAGATTAAGCAGTGGACGGACCGGGACCCTGTTCCATCTCAGGTGAAGAGCTTCCTTATGCGAGGATGCTGAATTGAGACCATATGCAAAGTGGAAAGATGAGCTGAGTGCGCAGGATGGTTAGATCCTTGGGGGTCCAGAGCGGTCATCCCAACCCCATGTCATTCACAAGTCTTGGATGAAGTTCATGAGGTTCACCCAGGTTTCTCTTGAATGAAAGGTTTCGCCAGGTTGTATGTTTGGTAGCCTAATATGGATCAGGACGTGGAGAACAAGGTGAAATCCTGTTCTGCCTGTTCGATTAACTAGGAAATGGCGCCACCAGTGGACTGTACTCCAGGAGAGGATGAAGGACATTCATTCACAGATACTCAACCTACTCCTGCGCCCACAAGTCCAGTTCTACTGAAAAAACCTCACCAGCGGTACTGCACAGGTCACAGCATGGTTACAAAGCTCCTGAAAGACTGACATATAGTTGAGACATGAGGTTCATTATGTTTCTTTCCTCAAGGAGAATTATAATTAAGGGGGAGAAGTGTTATAGCAAGCATCTTTCTATTTGAATGTATATACTGATGTCTAATGGGTAGGAGCATGTGTTCGACTACCTTTTTGTAGCCAAGTTACCACAATAACATATAACCTCATAGATGTTTCAATCAAGTCAATGCTTCTCTACAAACTCACTCACATGATCCTTATATTAGAGTCTGGGTTCAAGCTCAATGGGATTGATGGTCAGTGCACAAGGTTTTGGTGCAGGGGCTAAAGACGCTGGCTTTGCCTTTGCGATGTTCAATTGGAAGAAATTGCGGCCTATTCAAGACAGCACATTGAACAAGTAGGCTGACAATACAGAGACAGTGATGGGAGAGGTATGATGGATAGGTAGAGAACAATGAAATCAGAGCTTAAGTCTTTGGCTTTGGATGATGTGATAAGTGGCTGTATGTGCAGGTGGGGGTGCGGGGAAGTAGGGGGGCATTAAGGACAGATCCTTGGCTGACTCTGGAGGTAATGGCCAGGAACAGAAATGGAAAGTGAGTTTCTGAGATGAGACAATGAAATTTAATATGAAGGAAGTAATTGGAACCAGGATCTGGTTTGAGTCTGCGTTGAAATAAGTGGAGGAGTCTTAGTTCAGATTGTGGAAAGTAACCTGAATTTGAAGTGAGGGTGTTAGGTGGAATCAGTGCAACACTATCCAGAATAATTGCCTTGGAGGCGACCTCTGCTGGGTAGATACCATTGTGCCTGGCCCATGCTATCCACCATGGTGTAGCAGGATGATTTTAATTGGAAGAGACAAATGTTCAAGAAGCTGGAGGGGAAGGAACATTTAGTTTTCCATTGGAAGGTTGAGCTAGGGCAGAATAACTTTCTTTATTGATATTTCCCTGTGATCTGTCAGAGCAATCGGGAAAATTAAATGCTTAGGGAAAGAAAAAAGCCTCTGAAGATGCACCAAACACAAGGCATGGATAATAGTAAACAGGACTTACCCGCAGGTAAAATGGAAACTTCCTTCCATAAAACCCAACCCTAAAGAATTCTGGTTCCAGGCGCTGGTGTTCTAATATGTTGTCATAATATGCAGCTTCCATTTTCTGTTAACAGTGGAAGAAAAACTGGTGGTTAGAGCCTAATTCCACAAGACTGCAACCCTAAAAATGGAATGGTTTGAAAAAAGAGCTTTCTATTACCAATACTTCAGTAACAATCTGACTTTTCTTTACTGTAGGTGCTATCTCCTGTAGAGCGCAGTTCCACAAACATTGGTAGCCCTTCAGCCTCCTCACTCAGCCAATCATCATGTGAGAATCTAGACAGTGGTTTTCATGAGGCTGGTCAACAGTAGTGGGCATCACTATCAAGCCCTATCCCATTCTTGCTCATGATCTACATAGGAACAGCAGGTAGTCATTCAACCACTCGAGCCTACATTGCTGTGACTGATCTGTATCTCAATCTATCTATCCACCTTTTGAACAAAAATTTCACGACACCCTTAGTTAATAGTAGACACAAAAATGTATGTTGTCCAGAAACACATAGCCTGGCTGATTTTCCCCTTCCATTGCTTAGGGTTTCTATTGCACCATGATTATCTACCAAGACTGAGATCTTAATCCTAATCTTACATGGGCAGGGAATGAAGCCTAGAACCTTTAGTCTGTGTTTAAGTACCACACTAGGTACTCTTTTTACTTAAGGCTACAGGGGAATCCTCTCAGTGATGTGGCTAAACATACTGTTTCTATGCCACTGTATAAGGGAAACATGCCATTCTGTTCTCTTGGTTAGTGGCTATGCTCACAGAAAGTGCAGGAAAGAGAATCATGGCTAAAATGCCCTCCTTCTGAATGTGACAACCTCTTGGTTCTTAGAATCACTCCTTAAATGAATTCTCCCTTTGGAAGGGAAACAGGATTCTGACTGGCTGCTTTTTTCCCCTGAAACATCAGGGGGGCGATTTTCCAAATCAGAAACTAAGTGTCCAACAGGTGGGAAAACTGGATAAATTTCTGACACTCTGTGCTTTACAGAGTTCGCCAGGGGATTCATGGCTGTGAGAGGGGTGGTGGGGAGGGGGTGGGCAGGACCTAATCCCACCCGAGAGGCCAGCATCAACACGTTGAGTGGGCCACTGCACATGCGCCGGTCTCCCGAGAGGGAGACATGCACATGAGCACTGCCACCCCTCCCCCTCCTCCCCACAATCACCGGCCTCCTGATGTCATCCCTGATTCCCCCTCCCGATTGTCAGCTTGCCTGAGCCCCCCTCAGGCCCCTCCCCCTTGGCACTGCCTGGTGGGCTGTGCCAGGGTGTCCAGTGGGCACTGCCAGGCTGACAGTGCCAAGGGGCAACCCCTTGCTCCCAGCCTCAATGGCCTCTGTCTCCACCAGTGAGGTCATCATTCCCGCCCCCCCCCCCCCCCTCCCATTGATGGGGACCAGCTGGTGGTAACCTCTCCCGGAGAGGTCAGAAACATTAGCGAGCCTGGACGATACCATCCTGGGCTTGCTAATGAATGAAATTCCAATTTCCGTATGGTAATCAGACTCGCGCTGATTTCCGGTGCAAGGCTGATTACGATTTTAAAAATTGGCCTGGGAAAGTCGTGATTGGCTTGACGCCAGTTGCCAATCCCACTACAGGCCCCTGCTAATATTTCTCGGCCCGCTGTGCTACCTCGAGCAGCAGAGCAGGTCGGGAAAATTGGGCATCAAATATGAGAAAAGAGTTGTTCATTAATCAGTGTTAGGGTAACTGACGTCAGGGATCTTTACAGCCAACACCCTATTCTGTGTAGGCCCTACGACAATGCAAATATATGTAGGATCTACAACTGTGCCAATTATATGAAAGGCTTATTGGAGTAGCGTGTCCCCTTTAGGGGTGAGCTCTCTGTGGGTTTTATGACCCAGTCGGCCAAAGAGGCTGGAGGATGCGGTTCCAAGGACAGAGCATAGGGTTTATTTGGTTGTTAGGGAGTCTGGAGCTATGAAATATGGCAGCCTTTTCACTACCCTCTGTAAATAGTAATTTATCTCAATAAACTATTTATTTGTTAATCTACCCAGTGGTTGCTTGATGGTCAAAATGCTACATGTTACATTTAAGTTATCCATCCCTTGCTCTGTGTGGTACTGATTCATTCAAACCAGGGAGCGCTCCAGTCCTCTTGTGCACTTAATTAACAGATGCTGATCAGGATGACAGTTGAGGCAACGGGATTGTCCCCAGTGCTGCTAGTTCAGGGAGGGTTAGAGAAAATAAACAACCAGAACTCCTGCACCTGGTTACCATCCAGTGACTCTTTTTGAGCTAGACAGGTTGTACAGGCTATGATTGTATTCCCTTGAATGCAGGAGATAAAGGAGTGATCTAATTGAGATGTTTAAGACGATTAAATGAGTTGGAAAGGTTGGTGGAGAGAAATGATTTTCTCTGCTGGGAAGAGAGCTAGACAACAGCATTAGAGCTAGGCTGTTCAGGGGTATTTTCACAGAAAGGATGGTGGAAATCTGGAATTCTCTCCCTAAAAAGCTGCTGGCAGTTTTCAGGCTTTGGGCAATGGCTGCCCTGTGCAGAAACGTTAACTGGCTGACAAACTTAATAGAAGTTTTTGGCTCCATTATCATGGCCTGGATTTATAGGATTGAAATTCACTCAAGACTCTCTGCCCAAAAGGCTAGATCAATTGAAAAGTTTAAATTGGGCTTTATGGATTTTAGTGAGCTAATAGTTTGAAGCTTACTGAACCAAGACAGGGAGAGGGTTGAATTTGAAATCTTCCTAGTCAGTTGGATTCAGTTTCATGCTGGTCCGTGTATTGACTGGGGCAGCCATCTGGTTCCTTCAAAAGGAAACTCACTGTTGTAGCCTCTCTGTTGGGAGTCTGACTCTCAAACTGTGACTCCACTAAGAAATATTTGCCCTTGTCTACTGGGGTACTGCCTGAGATCCTGCACAGCACCCCGATCAAGGTTGGCACAGACTGTGTCGTACTGTGAAATGGTGTGCTGGCAGTTACCAAAACAATATGCCACCTTTAACGTCTTGTGAACTTCTGCTGCAAATCACTTGTGTGTTTTTCTCTGACCCATCAGTGTCACTACAGATATTAAATCCAAATAAAAACTTAAATAAGATTAATTTTGTTCTGAAGGAATGGCTTTGAGCACCTGTGGTCTTAGTGAATAGCTTCACATACATACCCGAATCCAGCTGAGACTATGGTAATCGTAGAACACTTCGTACTGACTGGCCAATTCCCGGCAGAGAGGAATTCCATACTCCCAGCACTGAAGAGAAAAATATAATTAGGAGTCAGTTCAAACTAAAATATAGAAATGTTCAATGGGGACATCATTGCAAAAAGACCGGTTTCTGAAAGTATTCTTTTATTCAGAATAATTCACAGATTGTGAAGGAATATTGGGCTAAGAACACAGATAAACTAAGAGTGTCCAGATTGCAGCCCAGAGCCCTGGACATCCAAGTAACTCATGTAATTATATTGCTTATTCACTGGTTTGAAATTTCTGGAGATTTATTTTATTGGCGGATAAATCCGAAGCTTAAAATTCAAACAACATTTAAGACAGAATCTGGTCATTCATCATTGCTGTTTGTTGGTTCCTGCTGAGCTCAAAATTGGCTGCAGTCACAGCTCGTGATACATGGCAAATTAATAGGAACATTGGTCGAGTCTCCGTGGTTACATGCCTAAACAGCCCACAAAGCTTGAAATCTTCCTAGTCAGTTGGATTCAGTTTCATGCTGGTCCGTGTATTGACTGGGGCAGCCATCTGGTTCCTTCAGAAGGAAACTCACTGTTGTAGCCTCTCTGTTGGGAGTCTGACTCTCAAACTGTGACTCCACTAAGAAATATTTGCCCTTGTCCTACTGGGATACTGCCTGAGATCCTGCACAGCACCCCGATCAAGGTTGGCAGGCTGTGTCGTACTGTGAAATGGTGCGCCCATGAAGCTTAGACACTCTTGAGATATAAAATGGAAAGCTATTTAAATTATTAGTCAGTGAAGAGAGAGGCTCCCTGATGGCTGTCCTAGTAAAACCAGTATGTAATGCAGGACTGGGCGGAGAAGTGGCAGATGGACTTCAACCCGGATAAGTGTGTGGTGATCCATTTTGGCAGATCCAATGGGATGGAGCAGCAGTATAAAATGAAGGGTACCATTCTTAGCAGTGTAGAGGATCAGAGGGACCTTGGGGTCCGGGTCCATAGGACTCTTAAATCGGCCTCGCAGGTGGAGGATGCGGTCAAGAAGGCGTATGGCGTACTAGCCTTCATTAATCGAGGGATTGAGTTTAGGAGTCGGGAGATAATGCTGCAGCTTTATAGGACCCTGGTTAGACCCCACTTGGAGTACTGCGCGCAGTTCTGGTCACCTCATTACAGGAAAGATGTTGAAGCCATTGAAAGGGTGCAGAGGAGATTTACAAGGATGTTGCCTGGATTGGGGGGCATGCCTTATGAGGATAGGTTGAGGGAGCTTGGTCTCTTCTCCCTGGAGAGACGAAGGATGAGAGGTGACCTGATAGAGGTTTACAAGATGTTGAGGGGTCTGGATAGGGTGGACTCTCAGAGGCTATTTCCAAGGGCTGAAATGGTTGCTACGAGAGGACACAGGTTTAAGGTGCTGGGGGGTAGGTACAGGGGGGATGTCAGGGGTAAGTTTTTCACTCAGAGGGTGGTGGGTGAGTGGAATAGGCTGACGTCGGTGGTGGTGGAGGCAAACTCGTTGGGGTCTTTTAAGAGACTTCTGGATGAGTACATGGGATTTAATGGGATTGAGGGCTATAGATAGGCCTAGAGGTGGGGATGTGATCGGCGCAACTTGTGGGCCGAAGGGCCTGTTTGTGCTGTGGCTTTCTATGTTCTATGTTCTATGTAATTAATCTAGAAGCAGAAAATGTTAAACACTCAGCATTTTTGGCAGAATCCGTGGAGACAGCAGGAGGGTAGGGATAATGTTTCAGGTCAATAACCTTTTTCAGAACCTTTCAGCATTGCAGTATTTTGCTTTTCATTTTATTATGTAATAGAACCAGACAGATTATAAAGTCCCAGGATCTGGGTTAATTAATCCCCCCAGTTGGTAGTAGGGGTGCTACAATTGGCAATTGTTGGAATGCTCATATGACTGTTGCTCATTGTTTAATCAAGCTGAGGGGGAGTGGTGCCTGGTCCTGGCACAATAGGTTATAGCAAACAGTCAGCCGGCCACAGGGGAAAAGGCAGGAGTCAGCAACTCCTCCAAAGTAGTGATAAAGATAGAAAGAGACAGATGTAGGAGACGATTCTCCCAAAAGTGCTGAATTGGCAGGAAAACTGTTCTAAATCCCGACTGTTTTCTCAGTTCAGCTTCTCACCTGAATCTCCACACTCTGTGCAATGCAGAGGGCCCAGTCGTGAATATCATTAAACACTCGGGGGGTGGGGCCAAAGAGCCTGAAATCGGCGGGATGAGCAGGAACCTGCACATGCGCACATCGCTGAAGATCGCGGAAAAGACCTCCCAACATCCTGATCACTGCCATTCAAACCCCACAGACATCACTGGCCTCATCGCTGGCCCCCACAACCACCGCCTCCCCCCCCCCCCCCCCCCGCTCCACATTGCTGGCCTCATTACTGGCCCCCACAACCCCCCTACAGAGACATCACTGGTCTCATTGCTGGCCCCACAACCCCCTCCCCCCGCACACAGACATGGCTGCTCACTCACCTCATGCCCCCATGGATCTGGATAATGCAGGAACGCAATTCCTCCATCCCTTGAACATACTGTCCTCACTGCTGCCATGCAGAAAACTGACATGCAAAACCCCAGCTTGATGGGGATCATTCCCTTTCTTGAATGGGAGTATTGCACCCTCCCTGGACACAGCAGCTAATCGATTAGGAGCCCTGAATATTGCATCCCCCCTGGACACCGCAGCCTATTGAATGGCAACTAATCAACACTCTGAGGGATGAATGACACTCAACTGAATGCAGCCTTCAAAATCTCTTACAAGTATTTGTTGCCAACGGGCCCTTGACAGGCCACACTCAATGCACCTAGTCTCCCAGGGAGGTAGACTGCTGAGTGACAGCACTCTCTGCACTGTTATTGGAGATATGGAAAAAAAAAGGATTTTGGTAACCCCTGCTCTGTCAATCCTGGGGGTGGGATCGAGGGGGAGCTAGGAATGGTTGGCGGCTCTGTGCTGCCCGCCGTACGCACTGTGGCGGGAGATCCGGAGTCAGAGGGCGACTGCCCTGAGGAGAAGAGCTGTTCGGAGGTGGGCACGGGGACGGTTTTGGAGTCCACCTGGAGCCAGGCAGGGGACTCCCTCATGCCCCCCACCGAATCGCCCCTCATCCCCCAGGGGAACTCAAGGCCTTTGTAACACTCTGGTCGCCCTGACAGCGTCCAACTGGCCCTCAACCGTTGGTCAGACCTGGCGCTGCTCATCCGGACCGCGGAGGCCTGCTCACAGGCGGCGCTGGACCCGGATTAAAAAGAGCAGCTCCAGCAGCAAGGGTTCCTCTCTGGGCTCATAGGAGAGTGGACTGGCGCGTCTTGCGCCACCACTCCCTTAAACATTTAGATAAGTGGTGAATGGTGACGGGAGCACTAAGCTGCTGATATGAAGGTGACCATAGCCAGCCTCAAAGTCAATGGCAGCAATGAGCCACTCCACAGGTTCCAGAACTTCTCGGTCCTCCAGGACGGGAAGTATGTGGTGTGCTTCCTGCAAGAAACCCACACCGCCCCGGGGGACGAAGCCCAATGGCTCCTGGAGTGGTGAGGGGGGGTCTACATGAGCCATCTCACGTTCGCTTCTCGTGGGGTGGCTATCCTGTTGGCACCACATTTTCAGCCGGAGATCTTGGGGGTCAAGGAGCCTGTGCCAGGCTGATTGCTGCACTTGACAGTCCGCGAGGGGGCCGTGGTCGTTCACTTCCTGAACGTCTACGCCCCGACCACTGGACCGCAGCAAACGACTTTCTACGAGAAAGTGTCCACTCATCTCGATACCATCAAAGGGGACGAATGCATCGTCTTCGGGGGGGGGGGGGGGGGGGGGGATTTCAATTGTACCCTCGAGGCACGGGACCGCACCGACCCCTGTATGTGCACCCCAGCAGCGGGACCTGCTCGGGACCCACGACTTGGTGGACGTCTGGAGACATCTCCATCCTGGTTCCAGAACTTTCACTTACGTGAGGCCTGGAGTCGGAGTGTCCAGCCTTTACATTTCGAGGGGTACGCGTGCGGCGTCCCATCGGCCTCCGTGCAGCAGGTGCTGTGCTTGGACCACCATCTGGTATGGGCGGAATTTGTTCCATCTCGCGTCCGGGGTGGGGTCCGCGTACTGGCACTTTAACAACCTGCTGCTGGAGGACGGGCAGTTCCTGGACTCCTTTCGTCGTTTCTGGGCCAGCTGGAGAAGGAAGCGGGGAGGTTTCCCCTCCTTGAGGCTATGATGGGATGTGGGCAAGACTCACATCTGTACTTCTGTCAGGAATACGCGAGTGAGTCGACAAAGAGGCGGAAATCCAGGCTCGACGAGTTGGAGCAGGAGGTTTTCGACCTGGAGTCACGCCTTGGTCAGCCCGATGAGGACCCGGCCCTGCGGCTGGAGTACAGGAAGAAGGACGCGCTGCGGGACCTGCAACTCATTGGGTCTCGCAGCGCATACGTGAGGTTGCGGCTCCAGTTCCGCGTGGACCTGGACCGTGGCTTCCCCTTCGTCTACTCGCTGGAATGAAGGTGGGCGACGCGTCAGCACCTCCTTACGCTGCTGCCGACAACGGTTCCCCCGTCTCGGATCTGGAGGGCATCCGGGCTATTGCCCGAGATTACTACACTGCCCTCTTCTCTCCTGCGCCTCTTGTGGAGGAGGTTGTCGGGTTTGACTCTGCGTGGCCCAGACGTAGGGGTGGTCCTGTCGGCTTATGCCGATGATGTGCTCCTCATGTTCATGGACCCAGCTGACCTGTGGAGGATGCGAGAGTGCCATGCCTTGTGCTCCGTGGCGTCTGCTGCCAGGATCAACTGGGCCAAGTGCTCCGGACTCCTGGCTGGTCCGTGGCAGGCGGAAGGTCGCCACCAGGGTGTGAAGGCACACCAGCACCTGACCGCCCTCCCGGAGGAGCTCAAGCCTTTCACTTGGAGCAGGACCAACTTCCTCTACTTGGGGTCCACCTTTGCCCGGCTGAGGAATCCTGGCCGGCGAACTGGCAGGAGTTGGAGACCGAAGTCACTGCCCGTCTGAGTCGTTGGACAGGACTGCTCCGAGTGCTGTTCTCGTCATAAACCAGCTGCTCGCCTCCATGTTGTGGTACCAGCTGGTCACTTTGACCCCTCCCCCTGGCTTTGTCACAAACATCCAGAGAACCCTCGTCCGGTTCTTCTGGGACAACCGACTGCACTGGGTCTCTGTTGAGGTTCTGCATCTCCCGCTTAAGGAGGGCGGTCAGGCACTGGTGTGTCTTCACACCCAGGTGGCGACCTTCCGCCACCAGACCCTGTAGAGATACATTTGCGTCGAGCCTCCTCCATGATGGCGTGCCCTGGTGATGTATTTCTTCCGCCAGGTGCATGGCCTGAATTATGACATGCAGCTCCTGTACATAAATCTGGGGCGTATTCCAACCTCCTCGTAGGCGTTGCCCGTCTTTTACCAGGACCTCCTCACGGTCTGGAACATGGTCGCCTCGCGACGCAGCTCTCCCCCGTCAGGAGTAGCGGCTCTCGTGTGAGAGCCGCTGTTCAGGAATCCGCTCCTCCAGCCGTATAACTTCAGGTGGCTGACAGAGAGGAGGGCCGTGGAAGTCAGGGTGACCAGGATCGGGGATGTGCTGGGTGACGGAGGAGTGGGCTGGATGAACCGCCACGAGCTGGCTGAGAGCGTGAGGGTGGTCGTCTGGCATGCGGCATTCAAGACCTTAGGACGGTCGTGCTCGGACCCGAGGGCATACGTGGTCTCAAGGAGGCGCAGGCGTGCGGTGGGATCCCACCCGAGCATGCCCCTGCTTGGACGGAATTTCATTTTGGCCCAAAACCTAGACCCCCCCCGCCCCCCCAGGTCAGGCGTCCCACAGCTTGAGCCGCCTTGTGGAAATGTCCTCCGTGCCCCAGAGGCGTTTCCTGTACGGGCTGCTGCTGCACACGTTCTACTACCGCGTCCTCGCCCATCGCCCGGATACACCTTGGCGGGCCTTGTTGCCGCCGGGTGGCGGAGGTCCCCAGTGGAGGTCCCTCTACGAAGGGATCTCCCCCCACTATCTTGGTGACCTGGGGTGGAGGGTGCTGCATGCAGCAGTACTGTACAATTATAGGTTGTACAAGTTCACGGACTCCCAAGCGTGCCCTTTTTGCAACCTTGTAATGTCTACATTATGTGTTGTAGGCTGCACAACCTTTTCAGTTTACTAAAAAATCTTTTACTGAAGTTTTGTTTGCACTTCAGTCCCACGCTCCTGATCTACGGGCACCTGGTGCGGAGGGGCAGCGGGGAAGGTGGATGACCTCCTCATGAACCTGCTCCTGGGCCTGGCAAGGTGAGCCATCTACAGGTCTCAGGCAGTGTGCGATCGAGGGGGTCGTCCAACCTGACTGTCTGCCTCTCTACTGCAGTTACATTCGCGGCCGGGTGTCACTGGAAAGGGAGCATGCGGTGTCCACGGGCACCGTTGATGCCTTCCGTGCCCGCTGGGCACCGCAGGGACGGAGGTGTATTATTCATCCCTTTAATCACATTTTAATTTGATGTTTTAAGTTTCCTTTCTGTTTTGTTTTTTGTTTCAGGCGCTTCCCTTCCTTTTAGCGAGCTGCCCCTTTTGGTTGGGCACAAAAAGAGTTCACCTAATAAGCCAGAGCTGTATATAAGCTGCAGAAATGGACACAGCCAGTCACGCCACAAAGATGGCTGCTCATAAATCGACTCCCAGATTTTCGGAAGCAGACCAGGAACACCTGCCAGATGCCTTGGAGGAGAGGCATGATCGTCTGTGCCCTGGCCAGGGCCCCAACCCAAGGGGTGCACCTGCCACAGCATTGTGGGAGGAGGTGGCAGAAGTGGTGAATGCCAGAAGCCTGACACCGCACTCTGGCAGGCAGTGCTGCAAAAAAATGAACGACCTTCTGCGAACAGCAAGGGTGAGTGAGCATCGCTCTTGGCACATGCTTGGCACGGATCTCCAACCCTGATTAGACACCTGAAGGGCATACAACAAGTGACCCTTCCCCCAGGAACAGAATCTAACCCCTTCCCCTCACCCCTCCACGAGCACCCTTTAGTGGTGACCACTTTCCCCAAAACTGTCAGCACAACGCCCGAGACACAGGCGTGCATTGCGCACCATACACTGCAATATGTTAATGCTTGCTATCCACCTTATGTTCCTACAAGAAAAGAAAATCCACAACGCACGGGAGACGACACAGACTGATGGTGGTGTGCCTGATCTGCGGCAGCTGAGTAGCATGGAGAAGCATGCTAAGGAGTTGGCAGGGGGTGATGGACCATACCGAATGGTCACCGACAGCCAGGTCAGCGTACAGCATGCAAGTGAGCAGAAGCACACCCTTAACCTTGGTCCTCCTCTAAGTCAGTGCGATGCTGCATGGAATGATTTGCCTCCCTTCCCCATATGTGTGTTCTTTTTTCCAGCTCTGGACCCAGAGGAGCCCAGCCCTTCAGGTGTTGCTGCCACCCCTGCTGCTTTGGGGCAAACTGCCCACGAACCCCTGGATGACATCTCGGAGGGAGGCGCTGAGGAACCCTCCGAGGGCAGCACCACTAAAGCATCACTGGCATGTACCACACAACCCACCAACACAGAGATGATTACCACGGTGGGTACTTCAGTGTTGAGGCTTCTGGGTCATGATCTGGTGAGCACATCACAGCCGCTGATGCACATCGAGTGGAGGCGGGCACATCCGAGGGCTCAGGCACACGGAGGTCTGCCGGAGGCCAGGACTCAGCTATCCCCAAGCCAGCTGCTGGGTCTCTGGGTTTGTTCCTCCCAAGGCTGGTGGAGATGCATCAGGAAACCCGGGGAGTTGTGGAAGGGCTGTCAGCAACCATGCTGCGACTGCAAGGCTGTTTAGGGGAGTCAGACAGAGCGCTGCTGCAGGAGGTGGTGCTGACACAGTGAAACGCCCAGGCCAACACTGCAGGGGTGGCAACTGCAGTGGAAAGTCTCGCTCAGGGGTCTGTCCTCATGGGTGACAGGGTCCAGGCCATCCTGGAGACACTACGGGCCATGAGCGAGTGTGTTTCCGTCATCCAGGAGACACAGTGTTTGATGGCCATGGGTGTCGGGGCATGTGGGAGACACTGCTGGCCATGGCTGGGACTCTCGCTGGCATTCTGGAGACACAGCAGGCCGTGGCTGTGAGTCTCGACAACTTAGCCCAGGCTCAGAGGGCTACTGCTGAGGGGTTCCAGAACCTGGCTCGCTCACAGAATGCTGTAGCGGAGGGGCTCCGGCGCTTGGCCAAATCTCAGAGGGCCAGGGCTGAGGGATCACACATCATGGGACAGATGCATCTAGACCTCCAGGACTGGCAGAGCCAGGTGACGCTGGAGCTTCTGGAGCTCAATCCAGCTGCCCTGGCATCCCATGGAGTGCCCCCGGGCCTCTGGGCACCCCAAGGGAGGAGAAAGGGCTTGAGGCCATGCCGGGGTCTTCCACCCAGGAGATCCTGGATATTCAGAGACCTTCCGATTCTCCCCTTCCTCACACCGGGGCATCTCAGGGCCAGCAAGATAAACAGAGTGGCTCTGAAACAGTGCCATCCACAAGTCAGCCGGGGCTCTCCAGGTCCCGGCGACCTAGGGGACATCCGCCAAGGGCATCACAGGCAATGGGGCATGCATCACAGCTGGACACCTCCACCTCCGATGTGCATCCTGGAGTAGCACCTAGAAAAAGCAGTAGCAAAGTTAGAAAGTTGTAGTTCACTAGAGGGTGAAGGTCAGCATTAGTCAGGGTTTGGTCATTATTTATGTTAAGAGCACAATAAACTGTTAATTGTACATCATGCTGTGACTAATGTGTCTCTGATTCTCTCTCTCTCTCTCTCCCCCCCCCTCCGCCCGGCCATTCCCACAGCTCAGTGTTCCCAACTCCCAAACATAAAGGTGCTGTCTGTTGAACCTTGCAGACTCAGTCCATGTTTCAGAGTGCCTGCCCTACTTTCCCCAACATCCATCAGACCCTTCGTGCAAATACCCCCACCCCCCCACCGCCCCCTCTCATCCAAAAAACATGTGTCCCCAACCCTTACAGCTACGTGGGCCAGGGTGCATTCTGAGTATAGCTGGAGTCAGACTTGGACTGCACGAGGGGCAAGAACCCAGTGTGCACAACAGCGAGTCGTCATTATCCTCCAGCATTCAAACAAGACTCGCAACCATTGCCAGCCCAGACACATTAATAGGGTCGGATGTTTCTGGGGGAAAGGGTGGTGGGATGACAGGAGCAGGGGAAGGGAGCTGTGGTGGTTTGAGGGCCCAGGTTGATTTGGAAGGGGTATAGTGGCTGCACTTGCTCCTGGGGTGTGGTGGATGTGTGTTGGTTGCACCCCCCTCACTGCACAGCACCAGCTGGGTGAAGTGGGCTGCAATCAAGGCGTTCCCTCGCTGCCCTTCCCTGCTGGACACCTGCCGTCATCGCCTGCCCTCTTTCCTCCGGCTCTTCATATGGCGGGACGTCCATCTCACCCTCTCGCCACTCCTCCT
Organism: Mustelus asterias; assembly: GCF_964213995.1. NCBI lineage: Eukaryota > Metazoa > Chordata > Chondrichthyes > Carcharhiniformes > Triakidae > Mustelus > Mustelus asterias. The sequence goes on along the minus strand of NC_135803.1, from coordinate 94,456,224 downwards.
CCTCCTCCTGCTTCAGCTGATCTCCCCACTGTTGGGCAATGTTGTGCAGAGCGAAGCAAACGATAACGATGTGTGAAGCACGCACAGGATCATACTGGAGGGCCCCTCCAGAGCGGTCCAAGCAGCGGAACTGCATCTTCAGTAGGCCGATGCACTGCTCAACGATGGACCGGGTAGCTGCATGGGCCTTGCTGTTAACGGGTCTCCGCCTCGGTCTGGGGCCTCCGCACAGGCGTCATCAGCCATGACCTTAGCGGGTAACCCTTGTCACCCAGTAGCCATCCCGGGAGCCTGGGCTGGTCTTCAAAGAGCCCAGGGATGTCCGACTGCCGGATCACAAAGCTGTCATGGACACTCCCTGGGTGGCATGCATCGACCTGCATGATCTTGAGCCAATGGTCGCAGACAATTTGAACGTTCGGGGAGAGGAACTCCTTCCGGTTTACAAATTGTTGCGGCCCTGCATGGGGGGCCTGCAAGGCGATGTTCGTGCCATCCACTGCACCCTGTACATTCAGGATCCCGGCAATGGAGGCGAAGCCGAGAGCCTGGGCCTCCTGCTGTGCACGGCCCACATCGAAATTAATGAACTGCCCTGCCCGGGCATACAGGGCATCTGTGCCCTGCTGCACACATCTGTGCATGGAGGCTTGGGAGATACTAGCTAGGTCACCACTAAGACCCACAGGCATAGAAATTGAGGGCTGCCGTCATCTTCACATCCACAGGGAACCGGTGGCCACCGCTCCCCCGAGGTGCCAGGTGTGAGAGCACCTCACAAATGTGATGCACCGTGGTCTTGGACAAGCACAGCTGGTGACGGCACAGCTCCTTCGAGAGGGCCTCGAAGGGGCCTGTATCTCCTTGGCCTCGGCACCCTCTGCCTTCTGTGTGCCCTCTCGGGAGCCTGCTCACCCACCTCCTGGCCCTCAGCAGCAGCCCCTTGCCTTCCTTCCTGAGGGTCTGGTGGTGGCTGCACTTGCGGTGGTCTCTCCACGCCCGCCACCTCCTGAGCCGCCACCTCCTCCTCCTCGGCCTCTGCTGTCACCAACATGGCCAGCTCCAGATCAAGCAAACTGAGATCCATCGGTACAGTGGGGTTTGGAAAGAGCATAGAATGATGGATTATTATCATTGGCTGCATAGACTCAGCACCACCCCAATCCCTCATTTGGGCCAGAACCCCCACTTGTGGGAGCTGGCAACCCCATACAATCCATGGTGCCATGCATGGCCGGATTAGGGTTGTGTGAGATTCCCATTATGATAATTGCTGGTACAGATTATGCAGGTCGGTGTGCAGCCGTGGGCAATGAGCACCCTTGAGCCATTGCTATGTGTGCAACTGCAGCATCTGTTGCAAGCATTGTTGCTGGTCCGTGTCACAGGGCAGGGACAGACTGCAAAGCAGCACCAGATGTGACAACAGATACCATGCAGTCCATGTCTGAACCTCTGCAACCCGGCCTGGAGCAGCAGCTGCTTCATCTGGTTAGGCCTCAGACAGCACATGGTACACTCCTCCTCCACACCGGAACACCAGCACTTAGTAGAGTCCCTGACTGTACCTCGCAGAAAGACAATGCCACTGCAAAGTGCTGTGGAGGGAGTTGGGGAAGCGGGAGCTCTAGAGGCTGCTTCCCACAGTGCGCTTCAGTGCTGCTTGGAGGGGGATGGCGGGGGGGGAGCCCTTGATGCTGCCCTTGATGCTGCCTCTCCCAGTCAGCTTCAGCACTGCTTGGAGGGGGGGGTGTTGGGGGGGGGGGGGGGGGGGGGGGGGGGGACTCCCTGACGGAACCTCATCCAGGGAGCTGTGAGGAAATGGAAGTCCCCCCCCCTCCACAGATGTTGCTCGTCAATGGGCCAAAACCTGAAGGCAGCAGGAGGAAGGACACCAGGCATCTCCAGGGCCTGCCTGCAACATCCCCCATACCCCGCTAGCAGCACTTACCTCCTCACACCAGTTCAAGGCTGCCACCCCAGGTTGCGACTTTTGAATACCTATTCTGATCTGCGCCAAAATTACATCACGCCAAAGAGGTGGGAGACGCAGACGTGGGCACAGATTGCCGTGTGGATTCCGATAATATCATGCAAAGGTATGTAGACTCATGCTACACAACGACCAGGGTGAGGGAATGAAAGATGAGTCATAGCCACAAAAACAAGGCTACAGGCTGCTAATGGCAGTCCATAGAGAGAATAGAAAGTGTGAATGGCCAAACGGCAGAGAAGCTGAAATCAGAGGGTAAGCTGTGACAGATGAAGAAATGGCGGGGGAGGTTGGGTGGGAGAGAGGTGAAATTGTGGCCGTGATGCAGGGCCTTCCCGTTTGATCAGGAGACTCTTTAGTCAGCCACTTGTAGATGCAGCATTGTCAGCTGACAGTGAATTTCACCAATGAAAAACTTCTCAACTGCTAAATCGAATGTGTTGTGTAAAATTTTAATTATAATTACATGGGAAAAGGCCAAATAAGAGAAAGTGGAAGAGGCACATAGTTCTGCTTACAATGTTGGGAATGACACGCTGTTGACAAAATTTAGCCCATGTTACTGACAAGAAGAAATCTGTGGATCATCATTTCAGAGGGCAAACACCAATCTGGCTCACTATGTTTAGCTCTATTTAATGGAGTCATGCATCATGCATATCCTTTAAAATATGCATACTGCTGTCTGATTGAGTTTGTTCTGCAGCTGCAGGCTGTGCTTGATGTAAATGGACAGCTCAATTAGCAATAGCAACCAGAAAATTCCTCGCCTCTTTTGACTTTGTGCTTTCCATCCATAACAAGTCCACTCTTTCACCTGAAGGGGCTAAATTTTACACTTTGCTGCCTGCGGATTTGTAGGTGGAGGGGCCAATAAAATGCAATGAGTTCCTTTCCCAGTGGCTACTCCTGCTCCTGCCACAGTTTTACAAGTGGCGGGTCGTCACCAGGTGGCCTACTGCTCCGTGTGCCATTTGAGAGCTTGAAGTGGCAATCAATGGCCACAGAGACTACTTCCTGTTGCTGCTGCTAGTTCATGGGTGGTAGGCTGAGGCTGGCAACAGGTTGGAAACCCAGCAGGTAACACTGCTTTGGCTTCAGGCTGAAAATGCGGGTGGTACAGGCCCCCTGTTTTAATCAGAGGTCACCAAAAAGCTTCTGTATTCCCTGTCTCCTCAACCCTCTCCATCTCGGCCCCCTATCTCTCCCAACTCAACCCTTCCCAGTGGGGCCTGCCAGCCTATGTTAATGTTCAATTTATTCCTGAAAATGGGACTTTATGTGTTGTTCATATTTTCTTCCATGTATCTTCACACTGGTTTTCCCTTTGGGGAATAGTGGGGAAGTATGGAAGGATTCCTGAGCTGATTATCAGCCTGTTGAACCATGTAATGAACTCTTCTTCCATGGTCAGCAAGTCCTGGCTCTAGTCCAGAGCAAGAGACACTACCACTGTGCCACAAGACCTCCTACTGCGTTAATGTTGAAATTGTGCTACAATAGAGTACATGCTTTAAGTTGATAATTAACAGCAGCTGTCCCCAACTGGGGAAGGATTATGGATTTATTGAAAAATGTTCACACTGGGTAATGGGGGAACTGGAAGAATCTGTGTCTTTACTCTGCAGTCTACTAGACAGGACTACTACATTCATTCTTATCAGAAGCAGTATGTGATAGAGCTAAACAATCACATGACCAATATATCAGATCTAAGCTCTGCAGTCCTGCCATAACATGTCATGAATAATATTGGACAATTAAAATCTCACTGGAGGAGGAAGCTTCACAAATATCTCTATCCTCAATGATAGAAAGGTATCCTTTCTACTGCCTTAAATGTTCTCTCTCTCCACCACCAGCATGCAGTGGCAGCAGTGTGAATCATCTAATACAGGCTTGTCCAAGGTGTGGCCTGTGAGCTGGATGAAGCCCGTGAGATATTTTTAAATGGCCAGCCATTTCCTTCAAAATAACTAACGGTTCAACTTCAAAACTTTGGGACGGCACAGTGGCACAGTGATTAGCACTGCTGCCTCACAGCACCAGGGACCCAGGTTCAATTCCGGCCTTGGGTCACTCTCTGTGTAGAGTTTGCACTTTCTCCCCATGTCTGCGTGGGTTTCCTCCGGGTGTTCCGGTTTCCACCCCCAGTCCAAAGATGTGCAGGTTAGGTTGATTGGCCATTCTAAATTGATCTTAGTGGCTGGGGGATTACGGTAATAGGGCTTCGGTGGGATTGTGGTCGGTACAGACTCAATGGGCCGAATGGCCGCCTCTGTACTGTAGGGATTCTATGATTCTATGAAAACATCCTGGAAATACTTTCAAAAAATGCTCAGAGCCTGCTCAGCCAGTGACAGGCTGGTTTCTCCATGCATTTCCTGTTGATTGGCAGTCACTGATGAGTCTATCAGCAGCAGATGTAGGGTGAAACCAGCTTATGGTTGGATGCGTGGATGAGAACATCATCAGTTGCTGAGTAAATTTTAAATATCTTTCTGGCAGGAGATCAGAATAGAAATGTAAGTTCAATGAGAGAGAGAAGTGATGAGAAATCAATGTGGTTGATGCTTAAAATGCCCTCTGAAATACACTCAGTTCAAAGGCAATTAATAGAACATATAGAACATAGAACAGAACAGCACAGAACAGGCCACGATGTTGTGCCGAGCTTTATCTGAAACCAAGATCAAGCTATTGATGCGCGTTATCATACACGAGGCTAGATGCTCAGGACATAAAGGCTTTTATTTGCTGTAACGAAGCAGCCAACAATTATATACACGATCCCAGACTGAGGGGTCCCAGCCAGAGCAGGGACCTTTATACCTCTCCCAGGAGGCGGAGCCCGACTGGGATGTACCACAACACTACAATACAAAGGTGTAACAACCCCACCCTAACCCCAACAGCAACAAGTAGCACAACCCATCCCTAACCCAACAGCAACATATGTACATCCTTGTAGTACTGGCCAGACCCTGGCTCAGTACTATCCAGTGGGAACCAACGATGGTTCACCACAGCTATCCCACTCCCTATCATCCTGGTGTGCTCCATGTGCCTATCCAATAACCGCTTAAATGTTCCTAAAGTGTCTGACTCCACTATCACTGCAGGCAGTCCATTCCACACCCCAACCACTCTCTGCGTAAAGAACCTATCTCTGATATCCTTCCTGTATCTCCCACCACGAACCCTATAGTTATGCCCCCTTGTAATAGCTCCATCCACCATTAAGAATGGGCAATAAATGCTGGCATAGCCAGTGATGCCCACATCCTCTGAGTGAATAAAAAAATACAAAATGAGATAGCAAACGGTGTGATTGCAGCAAGTTCATATAGGCATTGTAAATGTGGACAGGAAATTATAATAGAAAATGTTGACAGGAAATTTGCACAAATATAAGAATTTTAATCTGTCATTTGAACATCACTGTCAAAAAAAGGTGTCCAAGAAAAGACTTCTAACCTCTATTCACTGAACGCCTGGTTCTGCTGATTGATATCACTAGTGCTTAAAGAACTCTAACAGTGAGATACAAAGGGAGACTTGAGTATTTTGCAAACAAAAAAGCATCTTGCCACTTTTTATTCGTATACAGTCTTGATGATACAAGGGCCCTGCTTCTGCCCTCTATGACTGTCCTTCAGCTGAAACCCTATCCCAAGGCTTATCAGGACAAGATAAAATTTGATGAATTATCTTTAATCTGATCAAGCCATGACACAAAGTGTCCCTCACTCCGTTTTACTGACCACTTACAGCTAACTGAAGCACCTTTTACAGATCATAGGTAATGTAGAGTCAAAGTTAATAATTTCCTCCAATTGCCCAATACGACATGCAGAAACACTGGCACTAACCTTTCCCTTGTTGAAGTAGTTGATGACCTGTCGACACAGTCCTTCTTTACGCTGCCACTCCGTTTGTGCTGGGTAGTGCAGGAACTCCCGCAGGGGTCTGTCCTCCCAGTGAAGCAGTTCCCAGTACAGCATTAGTGTAAACGCTGCCTCTGGAGAAAAGAACGAAGCGGGAGATGCATTTGATTCAAGAAAGTTGTAAACTGAATAAGAATTTGATGATTTAAATAGTCTACATTATCATCCACAACAATTAGATTTTTACACCTCTCCCCTGCTCTCCTAAAGATGGCAACTCTGGATTAATTGAGGTACTAGCAGTCTTCTGATATGTCCTCCAAGTATTCTTTATGTGAACACGTCCTCAGTGAGGACCACCATGCAACTGAAGCAATAGGAGCTGGCAAGGAAAACTCACATCCAATCTTGTCTCATGCAGGGTCCCTGGATACGGAAAAGGAGCTGGAGCTTTGGCCATTTTTTCCCCATATTAGACCAAGAGTTCTAAGATGAATAGAGGACCCAAAACCTCTGCTTTGGCTGAGATCAGCTAACTCAACGTAGATGGGCAATCTGGAGACCCATCCAGCTAGTGCTGCTTAGTACTACACTGGACCACTGAAGTAGTGGAAGAATCAAGAGTTACAGATTTCAGAGTGTACAAAACACATTCTTTTGGTCTTTCTGTCACTCCTGACCATGAGGAGTTAGCATTAGAAATGCTAACTGCACTAAGAACAATAACTTGCAATCGTATACCGAGCCTGTCACAACTTCGGGATGATGTGAAACACATTACAGCCAATGGGAGTTTTAAGACCATAAGACCATAAGACATAGGAGCGGAAGTAAGGCCATTCGGCCCATCGAGTCCACTCCACCATTCAATCATGGTTGATTTCAACTCCATTTACCCGCTCTCTCCCCATAGCCCTTAATTCCTCGAGAAATCAAGAATTTGTTTTTGAAATGCAGACACTTTGGCAATATTGGAAACATGGCAGTCAAATTTCATACAAGATCACGGGTGGAATTTTCTGGCTGCACGCGCCTCAAGACCAGAAAATTCCCGCTCGAGCTCAACAGACCTTTAAATGGTCCGCCGAATTCCATTACGATTGCCACAGCAGGCAGGATGGGAAATTTTCGGCCCACAAAACAGCAATATGATAATAACCAGATACTCTTTGTGACTTCCCACTTCTCTCCACTTTTAGTCTGAGCACTCCTCATTCAAAGTGATTTCAACCTACATCTTACCTGTCATAAGCTCCCTCTCTTCTAGCATTTTTGCTCCCTTATTCACACTCAATGTTATCCTTTATATAAACCCCCATAAACATAACCTGGCCCTCCCTCTCAAACTCATCATCTCTCATGGCCTCTGCTGAAGTCTTAACAGGGCTACATCTGATAATGTTTGGCTCTGTTACCACATATTTTCTGTTTCCCAATCCCTATATCCTCACCATTTGCCAAAGAAAGTCACACTGCTCTCTCTCCGTCACAAGTCATCTCTCCAGCTCCCAACACCCTTACTGTTGGGGCTCTACCCATCACAACATCTGTGCTGCTACTGACTTACTAAACTAACTACTTGCCATTGTTGGGAAATATTAAAAAAAGGTTAAGATGGAGGAGAAAGGTCACAGTCTAAAGTTTTTAAACTTAAGATTGAGTCATGAGGGCTCTAATCGGAAGATGCGGTGCTGGCCCTCCAGTTTGCGTTGGGCTTCAATGGAATATTGTATGAAAGCCTAAGACAGACGTGGCCGTGAGACCAAGATGCTGAGTTAAAATGGCAAGCAACAGGAAGGTTGCTTGCGAACTGACAGAAGGTGTTCTGCAAAGCGGTCATCCAGTCTGCGTTTAGTTTCCCCAATGTAGAGGAGACCTCATTGGAAGCAGTGAATACAATAGGCCAAATTAAAGGAGGTGCAAGTGAAACATTGCTTCACTTAAAAGGAGTGCTTGGGCCTTGAATGGTGAGGAAGTAAAAGGGTAGTTGTTGCATCTTCTGCAATTTCAAGGGAAGGTGCTGTGTGAAGGGGATGGGAAGTTGGGACATGATGGAGGAGTGGACCAGGGTGTTGTGGTAATATAATCAGGGCCTAGTTTTAAGGCCGATTAAATTGGATATCCTAAATTAAAGAATTGGGCATATTAAAATCAAACACAGTCAAACCTTGGGCAGGCCGGACGTGACTAAGGTCAAATATACAAAGATACAGAAACATGTCTAGGCCTGTTCCAGAAGCCCAGATCAGGCCAGACTTTCTGTCACCTAGAGTTCCTGCAGTTATCGTATATGGCAACAGGTTACATGTAAGCAACACCATGGAGATGGACACCTGGGGGTGGGCCCTGGTGTCCTGTCAGGCAGACATCAAGAAACCCACTGGGTATTGAGACCCCATCCCGGGACCTCATTGGCTGGAAGCCAGAGACGTTTCTGGAATGGCGGTGGGGGGGGGGGGGAAGAAAACAAAGATACGCATCTCAGACACACCAGCAGTGAAGACTCGATGAGGGAGATAACCTTGACCATCCAGAAAACTGACCAGAGAAGAAAAGAAGGAAGAAGCTGCCATCGAGATGCACCTTCATGACGACGGACCAGAGAGACTCAGCGAATCAGGCCTGCAGTTTAACCAAACCATCTTTGTGGGTAGTACACTTGAATCTGGGGTAACCTCTTGTTTTATGTGGGTAATTTAAGGGTTAATAATGTTACTATTAACAAACTTATTGAACCTTTACTTGTGTTTGTCCTTTGTCGATCTTGCAAATAAAGGCACCGGGGTAAAACTTTTGAGGAAGTAAAGTGGTCGAAAATATCTGAAGTTTTACAGGTACAACATTTGGCACCCTAGACGGTCCTTCGATAAGAAGTGATACGTTGCTCCGAAGTTGAACCTTCAACCCAATATTCTCCAACACTCCATCTGAGCCTGAATTAAAAGGGCAGTTTGCCCCATGTGACGGCCAGTCTTAAGTGAATGAAGAACTAATACAGATTTGACCAGTAAATTGGGCCATAAACCCGGTGTCTGTAACACAAGGTGGACAAACTGCTTAGTTAGAACTAGGATAGTCAAGGGAGTTTGGGTAAAATCTACAGGGGGGAATTTAGTGAAAACCGGATTCCTACCCTGATCCCTTACCCATACCACGTGACGAACCCTAAAGGAAATAATTATGGCCAGTCATGCCGAATGGAAGTCCTCCGTATATATTTGAACCATAAATGGCCCAAATGGGTGCAGTGGGGTGACGCCCTGAAACCGGATCTGGGATCCGAGGGAGAGAATTGTTGGAGTCATGCCCATAAGGAAGTGGGTAAAAGAGCTCCCAAGCTTAGGAAGGCGATTGTGATCGCTAGTTGTCTAGTACAGCTCCATGGTAGAGAAGCGGAGATTATCCAGGTTAAACGGGTCAGAGAGGTTCAGGTAAACCAACTAAAGCAGGACTTAATGAGTGCTACTATGCACATATAACAATTGGAAATGGAGGTAGGCACACAGGAGGAAAGGAACCAGATTAATATGATACAGTTCCATGCTCAATGTGATAAAGCCTACCAAAAGGCACAATGTGCTGTCAGTGAGAGACTGGCCGCCCTGCAACAAGTAGAGAAAGTTAAACGTAAATGCAGCGACCTGCAGGCTGCAGTAAAACTTTTGCACCAAGCAGGAAAAGAAAATACTGCCCGCGCAACAGACCACTCCAAATGCCTGCACGAGATTGAAGATTTAAAATCACAACTCGCCATAAAAACGGGTGTAATGCACCACCGAAACCAGGGATAGTGACCCAGGGGTAGAGTGGGGGGAATTAGAAGAGGATGCCTACCATTATGCAACAGCTAGCGCTACTGCTGACCCCCACCTCTGTTCCCCGTAATGGAACCAACGGCACCACCTAATCGGGCCCCCATCCTGAAAAACTCATTCTCAGCACTAGTCCAGTTCCCGTCCCGATAACTCCAGTTACTAATCCGGTTCCCGCACCGACGAATCCGGTCACCACCCGACAGGCAGACAGAACCACAATGTGACTTATGTAACTCCACACGCCATGACCCAACTCACTGACATAGCTAAAGTGATTGGAGTATTCGAACCCTCTCGTTGACCAGATTACCCAATGTCGTGTTTTAAACGGCCTAGACGAGGCAGAAGAGGTTAAACTTATTCTGCTATGTTTAAGTCCCACCATCCATTCCACCCTACCCGAACCCCAGAAAATAGCCGGGGGTTTCCGACCAGACTTGAAAGCAGTAGTTCTGGCTGCCATAGGCTTCAATAGGGATGGCCCAGTAAAAGGCTGAAACAACTACCACTGATCCAGGATGGAACTTTCCCCCTGCTAACCTGGTCAAGGTTCTCTCGAAGTTGCCCGGGACTGTATGGCACCACCCAACTACCCCACACGACCATCTCAGCAGTTCCCCGATGATGGACCCCGATCCATGCCCCTCGAAGCACTGGCCCGAAAAGCCACTATTACCCACACCCTGTACTCCAGGCCCCGAACCTCCACCCTTTGCCTCTGGAAATGATTCCAGCCTGCCCGGTCCCAGCTCTGATTCAACGGACGTCAGGAGGAAGGCCCTGTCTAAGGGGACCTCAACCAAAAGGACTCCGGGGCACCATAAAACATAACTCCCTATGGTGCCCCCGGTACCGGGACTCCCAGAACTGCCTGACCTGGCGCTCACTACCAGAGGTGGTAACGCAGTGGGTACCTGGCAGCCAAAGCTCGCCCATGTAGGTTCTCTCTGCTGAGGAGGAATCAGGACATCACGGTCCAAATTGTAAATAGCTTTATCTGCCCACTCCACACATCACCCAATTGAAAAGGGCTTCTTATCCGCCCACATTATACTGCAACCACCCCAGGGCCCCATAACGGGTTGATACTAAAACATACAGGGAAAATATTATTTGACAACACACACTACGAATTGGTACCGGTAGTGGAGGATTTAGCTGGAACACAATTACCAGACTGGTGTCTTTCCCCACTTAGAAAATTGTACCTCCACTTGACCCAGAGGCCACTAAGCCGAAAGACTGGGACACACAAGGGGGAAAAGACGCCCAGATCAAAGGGGCACAAGAGGAGGGAAATCCTGAACGATCTGGCAACATACGGGTGGGGGTATCCACCTTTAACGCACTGGATCTGGCTGATTTGGATAATAAGCTCAGAGTCCTAACCTGGCAAGTTAAACAGACCTTGGACAGCTGAAATGAAAACGCTTGGCAAGATGCTGAGAGAGATCTGGCTGAGAACAGGGCCAGTAGCTTTATGGTTACTGTTCTAAACTATGTCTAAACTATTAATCAGATCGCCCGAGGGAGGGTGAAAGATGATGCCACGCAACAGAACCGAACCCTGTGTAGCATCTATGGTCAATGGATGGTCGAGCAACTATGAGAGAACCTTGACCAGGTTAGCAGGGGGAAAGTTCCGTCCTGGATCAGTGATGAACAGATTGAACACCTATACCGGGGAAAAAGACACCCCAATGTCACTGACTGCCAATTACAGCAACTGACCAAGGTCTGGTCTAACAATAGTTGTAGAGGAACCCCCGGGGACCGCACTAGGAATGGTGTTGGGGATCCCAGTAATATTAAAAGATAAGGTCAGGTTGAGATTTTTTGAAGCCGAAAATATAGGGATCATTAAAGGAGGGATGTGGATGGGATAGCAGTGGACTCTACAGTATGTGGTTGAGAAAGAAGGGAAGCACATAGGCACCAGTCTGGAGAAATATGAACACACAGACAAAATGGTTGTGTGCCCATATCTGGTGTATGAAAATTAACATGCCCTGTGTGGATTCAGAACAACCACTGACCTAAATTGTACATTGGAAGTTTGAAATTTGGAAAGGGATGTCACCCGGGTGGCTTACAGGGGGCAGGGGATATTGTATTACAACCTCGCTAGAAAATTACCAGGGAAGGGGTGATGGCAGAGGTGTGGGAAATGGGTCAAACCTGTTTGAGTGCCCTGTGAATCACAGAATGAAGGGAAACTTCAGTTAAGGAAGAAGGCAGACTTGTCAGAAGTTCAATTTTTGAAAGTGGCAACATCAGAACAGATGGGGCAGAGGCAGAGAAACTGGGAGAATGGGATGGAGTCCTTACAGGAAACAGGTTGTGAGAAACTGTAATCAAGGTGGGTTGTAATGAATATTGGCGGCATTGAATAATAGCCTGGCTTACCAGCCTGATAATTGGTAATAACAATCTAACTGATAGTGGGTTGTTATGGGAGAATGTAACTAATCTGGTAAAGACAGCTTGAGATTTGATAAGGGATATATGGGGTAAGAATTTGACGATAATACATGCAAAAGGCCTGATGTAGGGGGGCTAATTAGGCTAATAAAAACACATAACCATAGGTTTAAGAACACTAACACAACACTGACTTAAGAGTGAATGATCTTAGGCAATGGAGAGTGTTGACAAGGGCTGTTGCTATAGAAGACAGCTCTATATAGATAATGAGTATTTCTCATTTAAAACATGTATTTGAATTAATAAAATGAATGCAGTTTGCTTTTAGTGACATTTTGTGAAAGCTTCAGCCAACGGCAAAACACAGCAGGGCTTGATGGATGAGGCAGGAGATAGCCTGCATTCTAGAGGACAATAGTTCTACTGAATGCAGGCTACATTATCAGCAGTTGTCGGGAACAAGATGGCTACTAATGCCAATTTGATGAATAGAGCTATACAGCTCCGAGCTGATAGCGCAGGTGGTAGGCAGACATAAGGGATTTTTCAGGGTTGCATGAGTGTCACGCGGGTTCAATTTGGTGGGAATCATTCTCACATCTCACTGTCCTGCTGGGCAACACAGGGAGGTAACGAGTGTAACTAATAACAAATGAAATTCCATGAGGTCAAGATGTATATTGTTATTGGCTGGAGTTAATGACAGGATGATTATTGACTGATCTGTACCAATGTTTATTGGATAATGCCCACCGGAAAGATGGGCAATATAATTTGGTAAATATATAATTGCCTTCATGGGAGCATTGTTCTTCAGAGTGATATTGGGCTGCCCGCATTATATACTTTGAGTGCTGGGCTACCTTATATCATTCTCCCACTCGATCGTTTTGTTAAATAAAATCACGTCTTAAAATCAGTACATTACGTTTCATGAGTCCCTGTACTGGCTTAAATTTAGCAATACATAGCCCCGAGAAGAAAACCCCCTGAACAGGCCTAAGAGGCTAACTGACATCTGACATCAGAGCAGACTGACATCAAAGGCATCTGACATCAGAGCAGACTGACATCAAAGGCAAGGTGTCTAACTCAAAAGTTTAGACAAGGAAATCCAAGACGCTAAATAGGGTATTTGGAAATAAAGCAAATCTTTAGAGAGCCAAAAAGACTTTCCAATAATCCATCCAAACATTGTGAAAAAAGGCATAACATAAGAGACTTTGTGAGGGTTCATTGCAGCAGATGGTGTACAAGGAATCTGAAGGAAGACTCCAGTCAAACATTCTTGAGAGGTTCCAGAAGTCAAGAAAACCTGAACACCAAGAAGAGAAGTGAAGAGTCAAAAAGCTGTTTGCGTATGCCAGTTATCCTCCCCGATCTGGACTGGTACTCGCTACTTGTCACAGTCATCTGTTTTTGCTATATCATTACTAATGTTATATCCTGTCTTAAACTCTTATTAAAACTCAACACCCCACCATATTGGTTGCCCTGGAATCCTGACTGACTGATTGGATAATGATAACTCTCAATTAACTTTTTAAGTTTAACTCTGATCAAACGAGCAGAAATTTCCATGCTGCTAAATATTGGGAAAGCTGTCTTCATCTTCTGTCTCCAACACAAACTCTGTTTCCAAGTCAGTGACTTCATTTCTTGTCTGAGACTGAACCAGACTTCACAATCTTGGTCTCATATTTGATCCCAAGATTAGTTTCCAACCACATATCCATGCCACCATTAAAAACGCTTGTAAGATCATCCAAATCTGCCTCTGCCTCAGCTCATCTGCTGCTGAAGCCTTCATCTCTGCCTTTGTTATCTCCCAACCTGATTATTAAAACTTACTCCTGGCTGTTCTTCCACATTCTATCTTCTGTAAACTTGAGGTAATCCAAAACACTGCTTCACGTGCCTCATCTTGAACCAAGTCCCATCCACCAATCTCTATATTTGACTTGCATTGTCTCCAGGTCAAACAACATCTTAAAATTCTCAACTTGGTTTTCAAATCCCTCCAATGGCCTCACACCTCCTTATCTCTGCAATCTCCTACAGCCCCACAACCCTCCGGGGTATCTGCGCTCTTGGAATTTGGCCTTGAGGGCATCTTCAATTTTAATTGCTCCATTATTGGTGGCCATGCCTTCAGCTGCCAAGGCCATATGCTCTGAAATTCCCTCCCTAAACCTTTCTGCTTCTTTTCACTTTTCTCCTTGAAAACACTCCTTATAATTTACCTTTTTGACTAAACTCTTGGTCATCTGCCCTAATATCTTAAATGGCTCAGTGTGAAATTTTATTTGATATTGCTCCTGTGATGTGGTTTGGGATATTTCACAATATTATAAATTCAAATTGCTGTTGAAAACCCCCCTAAATGGCCTTGCAGTCTCCAATAATTGGAGATTAATGTCTTGGACATGGTTGCTTGCAATCCAGAAGGAAAATCATAGGAGTATTTAAAATGTGCATTTTTAATTTTTTTTTAACATTATCATCCATTAATTATAGAATCATTGGAAATGGGTAAAATGGCTGTTTGACTGTTCAGAGCTGTTGGAGGTGGTCAGCCATGTGATGAAAGCATCAGAAACACGTCTAACCAGAACTGGCAGACTCAGGGTCATTAGAAATCTGTTCACACTAAAGCAGTGTTTTTTTTATGTGTAGAGTGTCCTATATCATAGAATCCCCTACAGAGCAGGAGGCCATTCAGCCCAAGGAGTCTGTACCAACAACTATCCCACCCAGGCCCTATCCCTACATATTTACCCTGCTAATCCCCCTGACACTCAGGGGTAATCTAGCGTGGCCAATCAACCTAACCTGCACATCTTTGGAGTGTGGGAGGAAACAGGAGCACCTGGAGGAAACTCATATAGATACGAGGAGAATGTGCAAACTCCACACAGTCACCCAAGGCCAGAATTGAACTCAGGTCCCTGGCGTTGTGAGGCAGTGGTGCTAACCACTGTGCCACCCTTAGCAAAGGGATAAGCTTTATGCGCATGGTCCTTTAGCTGGCAGGAACGATTTAAGGCACTCCTGGTGGAGATCTAGAGCATTGGTGGGCAACCTGGACTAGTGAGTGGGCCGCATTACTCCTTCATCTCAGTGAGTTGCAAGGTTGAAATCCAACATGTGTACTAACCATGACCTCATCATTAAGATTAAATACATTTAATACATACCAAATATTTCATAATGATTTGCATAAAACGCTAAGTATTCCATGCATTAATGGAACTATCAACTTCAAATGGGAAAACCAAAAGAAATATTTACGTTTACCTTGCATATATTACAATTTATTCTGCTGATCAAAGCTAATACCAGCTACAACTAAAAGTTATACATATCTTAATTATAGATAAGTGCCTTAGATATTTAATTTATTTTAATTTACCTTTATTTGAATTAATAAAATCTATTGCTCTTGATAAGCTTTAATGCTACTGTTATTAATACTTTATTATGAAGAAAACTTTACAGTTATCAATAAATTGTTTTTAAAGATAAATGAGGAAAGCCAACTCCATTCTCAGTCTCGCTCTTTCCCACACATATTGCCTGGCTCCACTCTGAGTCTCACTCTTTCTCATGTTATTTACCCTCTAGGCTCTTGAAGTTTAAAGTTTATTTATTAGTGTCACAAGTTGGCTTACATTATCACTGCAATGAAGTCACTGAAAATCCCCTAGTCGCTACACTCCCGCATCTGTTCGGTACACTGAGGGAAAATTTTAGCACAACCGATGCACCTAACCAGCGCATCGTTCAGACTGTGGAGGAAACCGGAGCACCCGGAGGAAACCCATGCAGAACGGGGAGAATGTGCAGACTCCACTCAAACAGTGACTCAAGCCAGGAATTGAACCCGAGTCCCTGGCGCTGTGAGACAGCAGTGCCACTGTGTTGCCATCTCAGTCACGCTCTTCCTAGTGTTATTTTATTTTCTTGGTTACACTCTCAGGTTTGCTCTTTCTGACTTACTTTTATCTCCTGGCTCCTCTCTCATTCTTGCAAACTCTGCTCTCATTCTCTCAACAAAATGTCTTGCAGGCCGCAGTCAGAAACCTGATAGGCTGCATGCAGCCTGTGGACCACAGGTTGCTCACTACTGATAGAGGGACTATTACTGCAGTGGGCACATTTCCAAGTTAAGAGAAGGAAGTAAGTATGCAAGTTTGATGAATGGCTCTTGCTGCAACTTGCAAAGCCACTTAAAGCTGCTGCTGCTCCTTCGGGTGGTCTGAAAATGTACAGAACTTTGGTGAGGCCACAGCGAGGGTACTGAGTACAGTTCTGATTACCACATTATAGGAAGGATGTGATGCACTGGAGGGGGTGCAGAAGCAAATTACCAGGATGCTACCCGAGATGGAACATTTAAGTTATGAAGAGAGGTTGGATAGGCTTGGGTTGTTTTCATTGGAGCAGAGAAGACTGAGGGGGGGAACCTGATTGAGTTGCACAAGATTATGAGGGGCATGGACAGAGTGGATAAGGAGCAGCTGTTCCCCTTAATCGAAGGGTCAGTCATGAGGGGACATTAGATTTAAAGTGAGGAGCAAGAGGTTTAGGGGGGATGTGAGGAAAAACATTTTTACCCAGAGAGAGGTGACAGTCTGGAATGCATTGCCTGGGAGAGTGGTAGAGGCGGATTGCTTCACATCCTTTAAAAAGTACCTGGATGAGCACTTGGCATGTCATAACATTCAGGGCTATGGACCAAATGCTGACAGATGGGATTAGGTGGGAGTTCAGGTGTTTCTCGTATGTCAATGCAGACCCGATGGGCCAAAGGGCCTCTTCTGCAGTGTATGATTCTATGATTCTCTGAAATGTAGGAAATCTCATGGGGAACCCACTGTGCCATTTTTATGCTTAAACAATTAAGTGAACAACTTAAGTGAGATGGGAAAAAGTGCCTTTAAGTGCTCCTCTCAATCTTCTTGAAAACTTCTTTGAAGTTATTTCTAGAAAAAGCAAACTTCCAGCAAACATGGATGTCCTTTTTTACAGAAGTGCAGACATGAAACAGTGTCACACTGATAAGAAGGTTCGCTAATTGCGTTCATGTTGCTGTGTAATAATTTTATCCACATTGTATGGTTTCACCCATGCTTCTAACACTCTCCAAATGTGGCAGTGGAAAATTGTTTACACCATTAAATGGACAGAGATCCAGTATCACAGACATCTGATCCAAATCCAGTCAATCTTGTCCAATTTACACTCAATTACTGAGCAAGGCTGATTGAATAACCTGGGCTAATGAGTTTGTTGGTTATGTTATATACATCAATGTCATGTGAACACCTTTTGTACTTGTCAAAGCTGGGCAGAGATTTTTTTGGGTATTTGTGAGAAGGATCTTGGGCCTCCTAAAACAGGCTTTTTCAAAGTGGGAGTTGCAACCCATGAGTGGGACACAGGTGCTGTAAAAAGGGTTGTGGTGTTCCCCAAAGATCACCTGACTTAGGTACCAAGAACTGCACATTATTCTAAATGCAGCCAAACCTCACTGCTTCAATTTTAAACTTCTTTTTATTCATAAATTATGATTATGAGCCGTACAGTGGATGAATAGAGTGAAGCACAGGCCATCAGGTGCGCATCTCAGACAAGAGAAGTAGAAGAAATTTTGTAACATCTTCTGGCTGGAGAAACTAATTCCTGTGCAGCGAGAGTTGAAATAAACATAATTGATAGTAATTTCCAACTATGAGAAACAACAGTGTGCAGGTCAGCGCACCCTGCGTGTACACTTGTCGCCAAGCACTCTGTACATACATGCTTTTGGCACAAATTCACTCGGAGGCAAGCTTCTTTAACTAGTGGGTAAGATTAGAGGACTTAGAACATGGATCATTTTGTGACAAGAAAGAGATGGCCAGAGACACTAAGAAGCAGTGTACCTACTAGGTATAATTTACTGGAGAAAGTCCACAACAGGACAGAGCAGTGCCACCGTTAACTCTGTACAGAGTGCCAAGGCCTCTGGTGAACAGCCTACAAAGAAGAAACTAAAATCAAGAACAAAGCAGTATAAGGATGATTTCTTAAGATATGGTTTTGTTAAGTGTGCCAACGCAAATCAGAATGCAAAGCCCATCTGTGATATATGTGGGGAAATACTGGCGAATGAAAGTTGAAAATCCTCAAAACTGCAAAGACATCTGAAGACTAATCATGGCGATCTCAAGAACAAATCTTTGGAATCTTTTCAAAGGATGCAGCAAGAATTGAAATCATCAGCTCAAGTTCTTGGCATAAATTTAACATTGAATGACAAAACACTATTAGCCTCTTACATGGTAATTTACTCTGTAGCTAAAGAGACAATGCCACACACTGTTGCAGAGACCAAATTCTTCCTGCAGCATTAGATATGGTTTGCACGGTCCTAGATAAGGAGTCAGGTGAAAAGTTGAAATGTATCCTGCTGAGTGATAACACAGTGGCTCACCGAATTAGTGACATTGCTGAGAATTTGGAAGTACAGTTTACTTCTCGTTTAAAGTTAGTACAGGAATTCTCAATGCAGCTGGATGAAAGTACAGACATTACAGATTGTGTAACCTTGCTAGTTTACGTTAGATATGTTTGACACAATGAACTGTTTGAGGGTATGCTATGTTGTTTGGCATTATCAACCAACGTGACTGATGCACAGATCTTTGAAACAGTGAATAATTATGTGGTTGGAAAGTGCAGGCTCAACTGGGTTAATTGCAGAGGAATCCCAAGTGATGGAGCAGCCAACTTGACTGGGAAAACCAGCGGAGTTATAATAAGGATTAAGTAGGCAGCTGGTCAAGACATTGTCTGAATCATTGCTTCGTTCATCGTAGGGCAATGGCATCAAAAGGAATTCCATCCGATCTTGAAGTGGTGTTAAAAGAAACTGTGTAAGTCGTGAATTTCATTAAACGCAGCGCACTCGATACCAGGCTTTTCAAGTCTCTGTGTTCCGAAATGAGGGCCGAGCAGACCCATTTATTGTCCCACACAGAGGTACGCTGGCTGTCAAGGGGCCAGATGCTTGGCAGAGGTATGAAATCCATGCTTTCTATCTTGAGAAATCATTCCCTCCAGAGATTCTTTTTGTGATGAAATTTGGATGCTAACTCTGTCTTATCTTGCAGACTTCAGGCGCGATCTTTCCAAACAATTCTAAGTGTCGAACGAATGAGAAAACCGGAGATATTTGCATAGTTTATTTCAGAGAGCACTTTGTGCAATGAAAGAGCTGCCAGGCGATTCTCGTTGGAATGGACCTCCTGGCACGTGACTTGTCCAAAGTGGCTGCAGCTGTATGACATTAACAAGCGAGAGCTATATATAAGTGCTAACGATGGACGCACAGGCAGTCACGCCAGGACGATGGTCCCCGAAAAAAGTTCCCCACAATTCACTGAGGTAGAGCTGAGCCACTTGCTGGACACTATGGAGGAGAGGCAGGCAATATTCTTCCCCCAAAACCGGCAACAACCCAGCGGTTGGGCTGGTCATGGTGGTGGCTGTCAGTGCCCGTGCACTGGCACAGAGGATCGGCAACCAGTGCTGGAAAAGGATGAACGACTTCCTTTGGGCAGGAAGGATGAGTCTCCATTCCATCCTGATATCAGTCCTGTCTGTTGTGCCTGCAATGTTGACCCTTTCCTACACCTCGTGCCTTTCAGCATCTGACCCCCTCCAGCACCTTCCTCCAACCCCTCTGTCACAACCCCTGCCTGCCGAAGCACAGCCCCAACAAGTGCCACCCACGACACCCCCTGCCCTTCCAGCTATCAGGCGTTCAATCCCCCCTTTCTGTCTCTGAAGGCCCTTAACTGCCAGGAGTGGCAGAAAACTGGAGGTGGGGTCCCTGTACTGCATCTCCTCAATGCCTTTGGTGTGGGAGGTTGAGGAACGAAAAGTCAATGACAGCCAGGTCGGCATGCAACATGTATTGGCAAAATCTTCAATTCATATGACATTTCTCAAGTAAGTGGTATGCTGCACAGACACATATCCCGTCATGCTGCTTGACTAACTGTTAATGGGGCCTGGGATGGAACGTCTACAGTCAGCCACACAGCCTGCTCAGCAGACAGATAACAGGGCAACCAAAGTGATATTCATGGGTTGGTAGTCAACCTCATGTAAAACTCCTCGAGGGTTGGACTGCAGCTGGGGGGAATGCGCGCAACACGAGTCTCAGGCCTGCGGCAACCACTGACCTGAGGACCCCCAGACCGGCACAATACCCCCCCAAACCTCAGCACCCACTGAAGTCTCTCACACCAGTCATCAACACAGCAGTGGCTGCAAAACCGTCCCTCCAGTGCTCAGTGGTACTCACCTCCTCGTTCTCCTTTGTTACTGCTGTGCTCGGTCCAGACTTTTATAAAACATCTGTGATTTGTGCTGGCATGAAGTCACTCTAGAGAGGCGGGAAAGTTACTGGAGGGGGGAAACATCCATGATGAACTTGCTAATGATATTGAAATCTATTTAAATATAAGCTAATAGGCTTCGTGCCCAAACTGTTCGCACTAGGAAAAAGTGGCTGGGAAGATACCAAACCACTTGACGCCAGGCACAAATCTGATTTTTTGACTGCCCTCCTATTTTCCAGCCTTGTCATGCTAATCAATCAGCGCAGCTGGGCAGAAAGATTGCACCCACAAATTGAACATAAAATTGCAAGGAAAGGATGATAGAAAAACAGAAAATGCTGGAAAATCTCAGCAGGTCTGACAGCATCAATGGGGAGAGAATATACTCTCACCAGCATTTTCTGTTTTCGTTTCAGATTCCAGCATCTGACCACCAGATTTGTCGCTACTTTCCAGAGGAGATATTTCAGAGTTTGAAAGAGAAGAGATGGGTGAAAAATCTCTCTGAATTTGAGAGCCCGAGTCAGTTATTAACTTACAACTGATTCCAAATGAGCAGACTGAGCTGTTGCACCTGAACTGTGACAGCACATTAAAAACACACCAGAAGTCCACGAGGTTATCATCATTCTGGATTAGCATCTCCCAGGAATATCCAATGCGGAGTAAAACAAGCATCTTGTTGTATTGCCCTTCATGATGATCTACATGTACGAGGCTGGATTTTCCATTCTCACAAAGGTGAAAACAGCACAAATGAACCAGCTGAACTCTGATATGCTAATTGCCCTCTCATCCCGTGAATCTAATTGGAGTGAGATCATGAGGACCAAGCAGGCCCACCTGTCACATTAAAGGTAGGTAAACATGGCATGGGTCCCAAAGGTTGGCCAGCTGGCAAAAGTGGGTCCCAGAAAAATAATTTGAAAAGTGTTGTCTAGAAGTTAGCCCAGAACATTAGGTACTTCTCAGTCTTAAGCAGAGGCTGTACATCAATGTGACTGAATTTACATAATCTTTTCTCAAAAGCATTTGGAAGCACCTGGATCTGAATGAATCATGATATACAAGAGCAATTACAGCATGTTAGAAATCTAGAACAGAATTTTCCATTCTGGAGACTGAATCTGATGGCAGGAGGAAAAGTCGGCATGTTTTTCGTTAAGCGACAGGGAGTGAACATGCACAATCTTTCACTTTTCAGCTCATTAATTATGCTTGGCAAATTTCATGGTGGGGTGGGCAGGAATTTGTCTGTCCTATCATTACCTCATGAGGTCAAAGGTCCTGTGCCAACCTGCAATGGGCCCTCCTCATTATCTGGGTGACAGCCATTACCAAAGTAGAGTTGCCTTCAGCTTGAATCATTGATGTCTCAGTGGATGTGTGAGTGAATTGAACTGACACATTAAGTAAGCTTGTCCTTTACAGGTTTCACTCTATCTCAAAGTGAACAACCAAATGCTTTCACCTGGCCTCCATCCAGACATGTCATCCCACCTCACCCCTTCCAGGTAAAGGAAGTGCTGAAGGATCAGAGATGGATGTTCCTCCAATTCACATATGAATGCATATGGAGACATTGTTCTTTGAGCAGGGCATTGAGAGCCATAGGTAAGAAGTTTCAAATTTACAATTTTCTACTGGTCTCCAGCACCCTCAAAACTCTATAGAGAGACAATTGTCTTGACAGCATAGGAAGACTAATGCATGATCCCTTGTTAGCCAGGAAGATGGAGGTTTGGAATAGTGAATTGGCTGCCCTTAGGGGCATCCATCTCCCTCCCTCCCTGCATCTGACTGCAGCAAATGGCAAATGAGGCTGAATGGTAGCTCCACACTTTGCTGCGATCTCAATGTTATGAGACCCAGAATCAGGAATAAAATGCTGCAATGCAGAATTCATCACAGAGAGGGGAACACAAGTGAACATCTTTGACGTCCAGTTGCTTCATAATTATTAGGGTGTCTCTTTAGTCAGCCATTTGTGCTGGCCTTGAACTCCATTTACCTGAAAAGACCCTTCTCCCACCTCAAAGGATCTCACTGACTACTAATTGCGCAGTCAAGGCCAGTTTGGCAAAATGGTGCACATCACCTTTCAAACTTGCTCCACCACCTTCTACTCTCCCCCTATCATTCACCAACTTCTCCCCATCGCCCTCGACTCACCTAATATCACTATTCCTCTTTCCTTTGTCATCCTTGAACCTCCCCCCATTACACTGGAAACCCAGCATGATCCACCTGCACATGCCTTTCCTCCCCTCAGAGCCAATACCCGTTACTGTGCCCACCCTGATCCTACCCTTCTGGTTACCAGGGCTACCTGTTTTATCCACTCTGTGCTGCACCTGATGAGACCTTCATCTACCAGACTCTCACCTTGGGCCTGCAGCCTACCACATCCCATGCCCTCCTCTGATTCTGATTGATTGCTGCCTCCAATCATCAGTACCCTGAATTCCCACCACCAGGACCACACTGTTGACACCATTGCCCCCACCTTAAGACACCTCCCTCCATCCCCCCTATTTACCAGACACTTTCACCCCCTCATTGCCCAGATATTCTCCTCCCCAGCCACGTTCCTCTGACATTGGCTCCCACTTTGTCCCTAGGCACACTCTCCACCCTTCCCCCATAAGCCTGTCTCACCTGTCCAAACTTTGTTCCATGCTTCCACTTCAAAATGTCCTTCTAGCTTTCCCCTGCCTCTCATGTTCAGCCTCAACGCAGCATTTGCAAACAGCACTCAATGTGAGTGAAGTTACACAAGGTCCACAAGAAGGAGAAAGCAGCATCTATGAACCTCAAAGTTGTGGGTGAGGTGAAGCTCGCCGGGTGCGAACCACTTACATGCATCATAAAACTGAATGCTCTTAAGTTCTCGCTGTCAGGAAACATAATTTGGAGGGAGAACTTAATTCTGGCAAGGTGGACTCTCAATAAACATACATGAGGTGCTAATGCTTGCTAATGAGGTTCCTGACACTGTTCGTCGGGAGGCTTGATCAGCTTTTAACCCTTCTTGAAAGTTGGGAGAACAAAATTCCAGTTTATTCCACTGTCAGGAAACAGATTTTTTGTGCCATGAATAAGGATCAATCAAAAATAATTCTCACTGCCAGAAACTTTTCACAGATTGAGGGGGCGATTCTCCCATCCCGCTATGCTAATATTTTAGCGCAGCAGGCTGGCAAAACCGCATGTCGGCTGATTCACAGGATTCCCACGAACGTTTGCGCCGTGCTTGCGTCTCCCCAGGCCCGGATTTCCAGTCGTGTCTGCGTGGTGCCGGAAATCGTCTGGGAGGCGGGGCTAGTATTTAAATATTTTTAACATACTTTTAAATGCTGTAAGCGGGCCGTGGACTGAATTCTCCCATCGCGCCAGAGTGTTTCACTATAGCAGAGTTTACAGTAGCTCCCCACTTTCGGGGAGCTAGTAGCCTGACCCTGCTGTAGTGAAGGGGGCGGCAATTGGGGCCCCCCAGGGAATCGGGTAGCAAAGGGGTTGTGCCTCCTGGACATGGGCACCCTACCCTGGCAGCGCCAGCCAGTGCACCCTGGCACTGCACAAGAGGCAAAGTGCCCATGCCCAAGGAGCACCCTGGCACTGCCCACCACGAATTGGGCAGTGTCAAGGGGCAGGGCATATTGGGGACAGAGCCTGGGGGCCTGCTGGGGGCGGGGCCTAGGATGTGATCAGGTATAGGGGGAGGGCTGGCCCGCGAATGGACAGGTGCTGGGTTCGGGGTGTGTGGCGGGGTTGGGGGGCAGCACTATGGGGGTCCCGGACTGGCCAGCTATCGAGCTGGCCAGCAAACGAGAGGGTGACACTTCAGGCCCACTGCGCATGCACAGAGGCCCACTGATTTCAGCCTCTCGTGCATGAATAGGTCCTGCCCTCTGAAATCTAATGATATTCATGCCAGTGGCCTCTGCAGTGCACAGACTGTGGGAGATTCTACTGTAAACTCCCACTGAAAACAGCAGTATGAATTACTCCAGTTTTCCCGTGAATTTGACACTTAGAATTTTTTTGGGAGAAGGACCCCCTGAATCTTTTCATTAAGATCCCTTTGAAAGCATGAATCTCATCATCAGGGTCCATTTTAAGGAGAGGTATTTCTTGATCGGAATCCTTTAAAAGGAACAAGTCTCCATTGAGATTGTCTTTTTGAAATGGATCTTCCTCTGGATCTGTTTTAAGGAAATTGGGCTCTCTGCCAGGACTGAGTTTTGTGAGTGGAATCTCCTTGACAGCACAATTCTCATCAACAAGACCTCCTGTTTAATAGCAATTTGAAATCTTTGATTATTTTTCCATTTTGTTCTGCTGTGGGTAAGGAGACTTTACAGTTGCCTGAGGACCAGCAACAACAGTTGGGCATAGTTGAGGCTCAACACTACTGGAACTTCGAACTTGAATTTCGTCTCTCTGTGTAGAGTGAAAACATTGCATCAGATTATTACCCTCCTTACTTTTGAATGAGTCTTATCTTTAGGTCCCATATGATAGAAGTTCTTATGGTATTTCAGAATTAAGAGACTTACGAACCCATCTGAGAATGTTTCATATCAGTTTGCATACAGTCTCAAATTCAATTCATGGAAAAACCTATAGCTATCTCTAAGGTTTCTATTCAATTAATATGGAGTGTGATTTCCCATACAGGCATTTACCACATACAGAGAGCTCAGTTATACATTGGCAGAGCCAAATCTTACTGAGTTTAAGTACATGCAAGTGTACCACTGAAATTGAAGCAACTGAACTAGCCCAGTTTATAAGATCAAGGTACTGGTAGGCTGCCGACTGCTCATCTATCTAGGTCCATCCTATCCATTATGACTTTGGCCAGTAAGTTTATTTTGAGCCAAATGGAAAGAGTTCCAGTCAGCATTAACAAATTCTACCTTCAGGTTCCTTTAGTCAGCCAGTTTGGCAATTTGTACAGCACTTTGGACCTGCCATTGAGTGTCTCCAAGAGTTAATTTGACTCATCTTCCTCGTCAGCCATAACATCTTGGAGCCACAATGAATCCCATCAATGTTCCATCCCCCAAAGAGGACAGTGACTCCAATAGGACCCTCTAATAGAAGGACTTTCAACCATTGAAAACACTTTAATAGAATCTGACCACTGGAATGCAGTAACATATTAGCCAATGCATGCAGTCACTAATCCAGGGATGCTGCAAGAATTGGGTCATTTCAGCTGTGCATAAACCTCAATTTCTTTGTTCTGTTACAGAATGTAAAAATTCATATTTATAGAGTTCTTTATCACTTCTCTCAGAAACATGTCAAAGCACCTCACATGCAATTAATTAATTGAAGTGCACTCAAAGCTATTACATGTCAGCCTTTTACGCACAGCAAAAACTCCTAACCAAATGACATGACTATCAGTTAAAATGGTTTTGGTGCTGTTGGTTCACGAAGGAATTTTGACCTGGACAGGAAAACAACTCCACGCAATTCTTTGTTTACTGTGTTGGGATTTTTTTTAAAACTGTAAATGGCCTCAGTCCAACATCTCATCCTAAAGACACTACATCCTTGGGGAGATTTGAACTAACAATCTGTGGACTCCAAGGCTAGAGTGTCAACAAATGGGCCAAGCTGACAAAACATGAACACTTGTGATTATGCGTAATTTCCATGATGCAAGAGCACCCTCCATTATGTTAAAGAATGAAGGTTCTACTACATTGACTGATTTGAAAGGTGAGGTTGAATAGCAGCTACAGTTGAAGAGAGGCACAAATCTTGAGATTCTTTTTGAAGAGGTATAGGTATCCTCCTTTTTAAACACCGGGAAGGACTAGAAAAAGTAACCAGAAGTAAAAGATATTCAGCGTGCAATTATCCAAACCTTCCAGTCTAGTTTAAAATGTGGATTGTAACAAGTTTATCAATTCTTACCTGTATAATTATCGGCCTGCAGATGCATGTCACATAGTTTATGGATGTAACGGATATACATCTCCTCCTTGTTAATCTCAGACTTGTAAAAATTCTGAAATAAATGTAAACATCCATTAAGCAATTTGATCATCAGAGCTGGAAAAGACTAATGGAAAAGATCATTTCAAATGGTATAGACTGGAAATGGCATAGGGCTGGGAGTCTGAATGGGGAGGAATTTGTAACATGCATACAGGAAGGTTCTTTGGAACAATATGTAGATAGTCCGACTAGGGAGGGGGCTATACTGGACCCAGTACTGGGGAATGAGCCCGGTCAGGTCTTCAAAGTTTTGGTCGGGGAACATGTGGCAAATAGTGACCACAATTCTGTTAGCTTTAGGATAGTGATGGAAAAGGATGAGTGGTGTCCCAAGGGTAAGGTGTTGGATTGGGGGAAGGCTAACTTTAGTGGGATTAGGCAGAAATTGGCAGCTGTTGATTGGGAGAGGCTGTTTGAGGGTAAATCCACATCTGGCATGTGGGAGTCTTTTAAGGAACAGTTGTTAGGGCTGCAGGATAAGCATGCGCCTGTAAAAAAGGATAGGAAGGGTAGGATTCGAGAACCGTGGATAACCAGGGAAATTGAGGGATTGGTCAAAAAGAAAAGAGAGGCGTACGTTAGGTCCAGTCAGCTAAAAACGGAGGGAGCTCTGGAGGATTACAAAGAAAGTAGGAAAGAACTCAAATGAGGAATTAGAAGGGTAAAAAGGGGTCACGAAATGTCCTTGGCAGACAGGATTAAGGAGAATCCCAAGGCATTTTATTCATACGTTAGGAACAAAAGGGTTGTCAGGGAAAAAATCGGACCTCTCAGGGACAAAAGTGGGGAATTATGCTTGGAGCCCAAAGAAGTAGGGGAGATCCTAAATGAATACTTTGCGTCGGTATTCACAAAGGAGAGGGATGTGTTGACTGGGAGTGTCTCGGAGGGGAGTGTTGACCCGTTGGAGAAAATCTTCATTACAAGGGAGGAAGTGTTAGGTTTTTTAGGGAATATAAAGACTGACAAGTCCCCAGGGCCTGATGGAATCTATCCAAGGCTGCTCAGGGAGACGAAAGATGAAATCGTTGGGCCTCTGATGCAAATCTTTGTCTCGTCACTGGACACAGGTGAGGTCCCAGAGGATTGGAGGATAGCTAATGTGGTCCCGTTATTTAAGAAGGGTAGGAAGGATAACCCGGAAAATTATAGGCCGGTGAGCTTGACGTCCGTGGTAGGGAAGTTGTTGGAGAGGATTCTTAGAGATAGGATGTATGCGCATTTAGAAAGAAATAAACTCATTAACGATAGTCAGCATGGTTTTGTGAGAGGGAGGTCATGCCTCACTAACCTGGTGGAGTTTTTTGAAGAAGTGACTAGAATGGTTGACCAGGGAAGGGCCGTGGATGTCGTCTATATGGACTTTAGTAAAGCGTTTGACAAAGTCCCTTATGGTAGGTTGGTGCAAAAGGTTGGATCTCATGGAATAAAGGGGGAGGTGACTAGATGGGTGGAGAACTGGCTTGGTCACAGAAGACAGAGGGTGGTAGTGGAAGGGTCTTTTTCCGGCTGGATGCCTGTGACTATTGGTGTTCCGCAGGGGTCTGTGTTGGGACCTCTGCTGTTTGTGATTTATATAAACGATCTGGAAGAAGGTGTAACTGGGGTGATCAGTAAGTTTGCGGACGACACGAAAATGGCTGGACTTGCAGATAGTGAGAAACATTGTCAGAGGCTACAGAAGGATATAGATAGGCTGGAAATTTGGGCAAAGAAATGGCAGATGGAGTTCAATCCAGATAAATGCGAAGTGATGCATTTTGGTAGAACTAATGTAGGGAGGAGCCAAACAATAAATGGCAGAACCATAAAGGGTGTAGATACGCAGAGGGACCTGGGTGTGCAATTCCACAGGTCCTTGAAGGTGACGTCACAGGTGGAGAAGGTAGTGAATAAGGCATATGGCATGCTTGCCTTTATAGGATGGGGCATAGAGTATAAAAGTTGGGGTCTGATGTTGCAGTTGTATAGAACGTTGGTTCGGCCGCATTTGGAATACTGTGCCCAGTTCTGGTCGCCACACTACCAGAAGGACGTGGAGGCTTTAGAGAGAGTGCAGAGGAGGTTTACCAGGATGTTGTCTGGTATGGAAGGGCTTTGTTACGAGGCGAGATTGGGTAAACTGGGGTTGTTCTCACTGGAAAGACGGAGGATGAGGGGTGACCTAATAGAGGTGTATAAAATTATGAAAGGCATAGATAGGGTGAACGGTGGGAAGCTTTTTCCCAGGTCGGTGGTGACGTTCATGAGGGGTCATAGGTTCAAGGTGAGGGGGGGGGGGGGAGGTTTAACACGGATATCAGAAGGACGTATTTTACACAGAGGGTGGTGGGGGCCTGGAATGCGCTGCCGGGCCAGGTAGTGGAGGCGGACACACTGGGAACGTTTAAGACTTATCTAGATAGCCACATGAACAGAGTGGGAATGGAGGGATACAAAAGAATGGTCTAGTTTGGACCAGAGAGCGGCGTGGGCTTCGAGGGCCGAAGGGCCTGTCCCTGTGCTGTATTGTTCTTTGTTCTAACACTGGTCATCCTTTGATATTAATTACTGATTGATCTCCGTCCCTAAAAGCGCAGCCCTCTAACCCATTCTGTACCTATCTTGGGAGTTTTTGATGGGACTGTGTCAAGGGACCTTTACTCAGAGTCTAATGAATGCTGTACCTGGCCATGTGCTTGACATGGCTATGCGAAGGACTACATATGCTCCCTCGGAGGCATTCTATGTCAGACTTAAAGATAAAGTGTACAGGAACTCTGCAGCTATTTTCTAAGGAATTTGACCTTGATGCTGACTGAGTACCAAAATTGGGGAAACAAATTCATTGTTCTGAGCACAATAAAAACCTTAAACAAAAAGAAAACTACTTGCTTACCAACAAATTAACAGTACAGCCAATCTTCTTATTTTCAGTTTCATCCCCTTTCATACAATCCCTGAGGAGAAGAAAGAAGCTTGAACTCATGAATTACATCACATAACAGGAATTAGTAGTTTACAAATGGTAGTTTTTGTGGAAGATTTCAGTTAAAAGATTGCACAACTAACTTTCTGCATGGAGTCAGACTCAAGACTCTAATCCAAAACTGAGCTTCTGCTTTCATGGAGGATTAAATCTTCTGGTTTTATCAAGTGATTGAACACCTGAGTAACAAAGATCAGCAATGTATTCCCAATTTGTAGAGATCATGGAATCATTGGCCAGGATTAATAGGATGAGTGGATTCTCTTTGTCATCCAAAGAGTCAGTGGAGAGTACATTCCCGCTGTTACTGCCTACCCTGCAGCTATTTTATATTTAGACATTCGTGGGCATCGCTGGCTGGCCAGCATTTATTGTCCATTTCTAGTTGCCCTTGAGAAGGTGGTGATGAGCTGCCTTCTTGAAACGCTGCATTAGTTGGTTAGAAATGGGACTTCTGCCCCTCACTCAGGAGGGGCGGAAGTCCCATCTCTAGCCAACTCCAAGAACCATCCACCTCAGAGAACTACCAGCCAATCTGATTGGCCAGCAGCTTTCTCGTGCTTGCAGCATTAGTAGCTTAGTGGACAGGATTTGATCTGCTTGCAGTCCCAAGATCCAGGAGCTAAGAAAGCATGGGGATCTTAGTGTGGGGAGAGGTCAGGCTCAGGGGAATGGAGGGGGGGGGGGGGGTGGGGGGGAGTTGTTGGTAGAGAGGCTGGGGGGAGGAACTGTAGGGGCCAGATCTTCTGGGCTTGTGCTAGACGTTAAAAGGGGACTGTTGATAGAGGTGTTCCGTTCCTTTCTGAACACAGTTCATTTTTAGGCTTCCTCTCTGACCCTGAACTCCTCCCGTCAGCCTGAGTATTGAGGCTAGGTGGGAAACGGCCCTTAATTGGTCTGTAATTTTCCATTTAAGGGCGTCAACTAAAAGTGGGCGGCCTAGGCCTTGCCTGTCCAGTCGTAAAATTGCAGAAAAGTCAGGGCAGGCGGGTCCGGTGGAAAGGCTGTTTGAGCAACCTTACAGGCTCACCCCACCTACAAGTAGAGGAATGTAAAACTCTACCCATAAAATGTTTACAGGACAGAAGGAGGATATTTACTAGACCCAGTCTCCTAACCTTTCCCTGTAACCCTGAAAATGTTTATCTTCGGATGCTTACCCAATTCCCTTTGGAAAGTCACGATTGTACTGCCACTGCTCAGGCAGTGCATTCCAGATCCAACCTACACAAATCATGTAAAATAGTTTCTCCTTATGTTGCTTTTGATCCTTTTGATGATCCCCTTAAATCTATGTCGTTGGTTTTTGACTCTTCAACCAATCAGAAAAATTTATTTTTATTTACTCTGTCTAGACCCCTCATGGTGTTGAAGACCTCTATCAAATCATCTCTCAACCTTCTCTAAGGAGAATAACCCTAGCTTCTCCAATCTATCCACATAACTGAAATCTCTCGTTCCTGGAACCATACTTGTAGATCTTTTCTGCACCATCCCTAAAATCTTCACACCCTTTCCAAAGTGCAGTGCCCAGACTTGGACACAATACTCCAGCTGAAGCTGAACCAGTGTTTTATAAAGGTCCATAATAATTTCCTTGCTTTCATACTCTGTGCCTCAATATATGAAGCCATGGATCATGTATTAACTGCACTCTTAACTTGCCTTGTTACTTTTAATGATTTGTGCACATATACCCCCAGATCTCTCTGTTTCTGCACACTTTTATAATTGTATGCTTACTTTACATTGCATCTCCTCATTGCACAGGAAGTGGCTTAGTGGCACCTAGTGGGGTACAGATTATGTCTGCAATCCTCCATAATTCAAATTCTTGATCTCATCCAAAGTCAGGTGAAGTCAGAATGGAGAACATAGCAACGGGAGGCCATGCTGACCTTTAACCCAGATCCACTTTCAAACTTATCTTGGCTGCTCTGTACCTCTGCTCTATTAACCTGCATTAGCTCCATATCCATTGATATCTTTATCCAAATCTGTAGATCTCAGTCTTTACAGCTCAATTTGAATCAGTGTCCATAGTCTTTTGAGAGCGTGAATTCCACATTTCTACTATTCTTTCCATGAAATATCACTCCGTGATTTCCCTGCTAAATCAACTGACTAATTTTCGTGAAGAGATGTTGAGTAGAAGATAGGAAAGGAAAATTTGGTCAATAGAACCTGAGTCACATACCTAACTGTAGATGCCAATGAAGAACAGCTGTGGAGGTTTAAGGAAAGAATTAACCTCAGCTGACAATTGTCAGCACTACTGAATTGTCAGACGTGCAATGTCTCCTTGCTGATAAGTTAAACTGAGATCCTGTCTGCCTGGTCTAGTGGTTCAGGTGGACATAATCGCATCTCCATATTTTCTGGTGTTATGACAGATATTTTGTTCTCTCAACCAACTTCATCAAAAACCGATCAGCTTGCCTTCATTTCACATTTTCTGTTTGGGAGTTCTCATTGAATTCAAATGTTTGGACAGTGAATGCTGGCCTTGTAGATGATTGTTATATTTGGTTATGTAACGACAGTGATTATGTAAAAAAAATTGAGGTTAATGAAGTTCCACATAAATGTAGCTTCTTTCTTTTACACATCTCCACAACTTTCCACCAAACCTCAAGGTGAGTCAGCTGCCAGGTCTATCCAGCAGTGTACCAAGTCACGCATTCATGACTTTTTTTGAACTTATGCATGGGATGTGGATGTTGCTACAAGTCCAGCATGTACTGTCCATCCCTAAATGCCCTTGAGAAGGTGGTGGTGATCTGCCTTTTTGAATCACTGTAGTCTGTGTGGTGTAGGGATTCCCACAATCCTTGTTCACGGAGACCTGGGGGATTGTGAAAGATTAGCCATTTTGCTACCTGTGCAATCAAGAGTCTAGGAACAGTGTGCATTGAAATCTGATAAAGAGGCACAGGGTATTAACGCTCTTGTATTAAATATTGTACTTTATTCAGGTACAGCGTCAGTTAGAAAAAGGTTTTTAGCCTATACTAGAGTTAGTGTGGCATGCTTTGTTATTTCTGTTAAGAGAGATATCATAAAACAAGCAATGGATTGATTTTAATTTTTACTGTGTCTGCTTTATGACCTAAAATCAATCAACTTGTTGACACAATTGATGCAACAACATAATTTTTTAAATTCATTTGTGGGACATGGCTGAATTGATGCAACAACATAATTTTTTTAATTCATTTGTGGGACATGGCTGTCGCTGGCTGGCCAGCATTTATTTCCCATCCCTAGTTGCCATTAGCTAGGCCTTTTGAGAGGGCAGTTAAGAGTCAACCACATTGCTGTGGCTCTGGAATTACATGTAGGTCAGACCAGATAAGGAAGGCAGATTTCCTTTAGTAAAGGACATTAGTGAATGAGATGGGTTTTTCCGACAATCGACAATGGATTCATGGTCATCAGTAGATTCTTAATTCCAGATTTTTAAAATTGAATTCAAATTCCACCATCTGCCGCGGCGGGATTCGAACCCAGGTCCCCTGAACATTAGATGAGTCTCTGGATTAATAGTCTAGCGATAATACATTTGAAATTGATCACTGCAGAATGGAATACTGAATGGATATCTAGGAATTGTATTGGGGAACAGGTCACTGAAAACAATGGACAGGTAAGAAAAATCAGTTGGTCTGTTGAGTCTGCCCCATATTCTCATGTGAACATTTAATGTCATGACAGCTTCACTCTCAATAGGTTTACATGTGATCATTCACCTCCCTCAGACAGCGGAGGGTTGGGCTGTGGTTTATGATCTAGTGGTGTGCCTCAGGGATCAGTGTTGGGACTGCAATTGTTTACGATTTACATAGATGATTTGGAGTTGGGGACAAAGTGTAGTGTATTAAAATTCGCAGATGACACTAAGATGGGTGGAAGAGCAAAGTGTGCAGAAGACGTTGAAAGTCTGCAAAGGGATATAGATAATCTAAGTGAGTGGGCGATGGTCTGGCAGATGGAGTACAATGTTGGTAAATGTGAGGTCATCCATTTTGGTAGGAATAACAGCAAAATGGACTATTATTTAAATGGTAAAAAATTGCAACATGCCGCTGTGCAGAGGGACCTGGGTGTCCTTGTGCAGGAATCTCAAGGAGGTGGTTTGCAGGTGCAGCAGGTAATTAAGAAGGCAAATGGAATTTTGTCCTTCATTGCTAGAGGGACGGAGTTTAAAAAGAGCGAGGTTATGTTGCAGCTGTATAAGGTGCTGGTGAGGCCACACCTACAGTACTATGTACAGTTTTGGTCTCCTTACTTGAGAAAGGATATATTGGCACTGGAGGGGGTGCAGAGGAGATTCACTAGGTTGATTCCGGAGTTGAGAGGGTTGGCTTATGAGGAGAGACTGAGTAGACTGGAGCTATACTCATTGGAATTCAGAAGAATAAGGGGTGATCTCATAGAAACATATAAGATTATGAAGGGAATAGATAAGATAGAAGCAGGGAAGTTGTTTCCACTGGCGGGTGAAACTAGAACTAGGGGGCATAGCCTCAAAATAAGGGGAACTCAGATTTAGGACTGAGTTGAGGAGGAACTTCTTCACACAAAGGGTTGTGAATCTGTGGAATTCCCTGCCCAGTGAAGCAGTTGAGGCTACCTCATTATGTGTTTTTAAGGCAAGGATAGATACATTTTTGAACAGTAAAGGAATTAAGCGTTATGGTGAGCGGGCGGGTAAGTGGAGTTGAGTCCACAAAAAGATCAGCCATGATCTTATTGAATGGCGGAGCAAGCTAGAGGGGCCAGATGGCCTACTCCTGCTCCTAGTTCTTATGTTCTTACCTATTTGAAGGAGCAAGATACTCTTACACTATCTAATATTGTTTCAGAGATGAACTTAGTTGGTTGACTACTAGCAAACCTGCTGACAATTGATAAAGATTAGGCCATGTGACTAAAAGCTCCTGAGAAGAAACACACGTGGTGGGAAGGCTTTGTATACAGGGGCAGGGGAGAAGAGAATGTTGAGAACACAGTGATACAAAGAAACATCTGCAAGCATGGGTATGCAGATGAACTGCTGTCAGTTTTACATTTTATAGCTGATAGATGGCTCTGCATTCAAGAAAGTTGCACACACACTTTGGACACACAGGCATGAATCTAATGAATCCCCACGTCAAATGAAATCAATGCACCCATCATTACAGAGAGTTTAAGATTCACACTGAATATAATTGGGACATTCATCACAAATGACAGGCAAAAAATACTTTAAGGCCCCTTGTGGGTTCTGCCAGCTACATCAGAGGAATCCCATGAAATGAAGATGACAAGACATAATATACGTTTAAGCCTCTGGGACATGCCGTAACAATAATGCACCATGAACACATTAATATGCTTATAGATTTGCAATTTTTCATGCTTTTCTGACATATTTAGCTATTGTAAAAGCTAACATTGGACAAAAGCTTATTAGTGGAGGACACGCTAATACTATCAATTCAGTCAATTCTAACTTTCACAGATTTGTAGAAAGTTTATGGCACAGAAAGAGGTCACTTGACCCATTGGAGGCAATTTTACCATTTTTTTTCTAAGTGCTGGGTGGACTTGAAACTGGGAGACTTTCAGATCCGTCTTTTGGGTGTGTTTTCAGGCACCCCCCCATACGCACTCTGCCTGCAAAATTTTGAGCAAGTCTGTTGGCTCACTGCAGAAGCCTATGGGCGGGGCTTAACACGCCTGAAACCGTGCAGAGGGAGGTAGTGCGCATGTGCAGGCCTCTGATGCTGTACATGCGCATTAGCAGTAGCAAGGGTCTGACAGAAAAGAGAGAGTTGTCAGGCCCCTGCTAGTGCAGCTCCCCCCCACTGCAATCGTGGGGACCCATGACCCGAGATGCGGCCCCCGCCTCCTCCATTAGCCCCTCCTCCCATTGGCCCCTCCACTCATTGCCCCCTCCCCCATTAGCCCTACCACCTGGCACAGCCCGGTGGACATTGCCCAGGTGTCAGACTGGCATTGTCCAGGTGCCACGGTGGCACTGCCAGTCTGGCACTTCCCAAAGGGCACCCCCCTTGCCTTTAGTCTCCCTGGGGGGCCTCAATGGTTTCCGGTTCCACCGACGAGGCCAAGTCAACTGCTCCCCCTTCATGAGGAGCATGTCTATTCCTCGCCGGCGAGAACCTTTCCCAGCAAATTCATAAAGGGGGTGAGCCCGGACGATTGAGCGCTGGGCTTGCTAAACAGATGTAAAACAACATTACAATAAATTTACATGCATTAACCTGCCTCTCGCCCATTTCTGGCAAGAGGCTGACTGTGCTGGAAATCCTGCGCTTGTAAAATGACACCGGTTGTGAACCCCAGCGTCAATCGCGCTAAGCACTTTACGCCCGACTTTACCACTGCGCCACGCCCAAAAATGGGTGCAACACAATGGTAAAATCTCTGTGTCTGTGCCAGTTATTTGATCCCTACTGTCTGAAAACCAACCACTGGAAAGTTAGATTATCAGAACAGATTATCCAAACATCAAGATATCAGACACACACACACTCTGGTCAATGGGTTGTGGGTTTAGGTACATGTTCCCATGGCATCAGATACACACCCAAAGCCCAATGCCACAGTATCAGATACTCAGACACAAACAAATACCCAAGTAATCAGACACACACACACAATCCAATCCCCACAGATTCAGGCAGACACATACGGCTCAAACCCCACTGTGCCAGATACACACACACACGCACACAGCCCAATCCCCGCTGTATCAGACACACACATAATGCACACACAGTCCAATCCCCACAGTATCAGGCACACGCACACACAGCCCAATCCCCACAGTATCAGACGCACACACACACAGCCCAATCCCCACGGTATCAGACACACACACACACAGCCCAATCCCCACAGTATCAAACACACATGCATACAAAGCCCAATGCCCACAATATCAGACATACACAAACACAGCCCAATCCCCACTGTATCAGACACACGCACAGACAACCTAATCCCCACTGTATCAGACACACGCACACACAGCCCAATCCCCACTGGGGATTGTATCAAACACATACACACAAATGCACACACAGCCCAATCCCCACTGTATCAGACACACACAAAAGCATACACTGCCCAATCATCACAGTATCAGACACACACACATACAGGCACACACAGCCCAATCCCCACTATATCAGACACACACAGGCATACACTGCCCAATCACCACAGTATCAGACACACACACATACAGGCACACACAGCCCAATCCCCACTGTATCAGACACACACAGCCCAATCTCCACAGTATCAGATCTTTTGTGAGCATCCTGCTCTCTTCCAATTGAAACCTGGTGGAATCATTGAGTCATACAGTGCAGAAGAGGACCTTCGCCTTTGCACCGACACATTAGAAACATCTGAACTTTCACCTAATTCCATCTCATAGAATCATAGAAACCCTACAGTGCAGAAGGAGGCCATTCGGCCCATCGAGTCTGCACCGACCACAATCCCACCCAGGCCCTACCCCCACATATTTACCCGCTAATCCCTCTAACCCACGCATCCCAGGACTCTAAGGGGCAATTTTTAACCTGGCCAATCAACCTAACCCGCACATCTTTGGACTGTGGGAGGAAACCGGAGCACCCGGAGTAAACCCACGCAGACACGAGGAGAATGTGCAAACTCCACACAGACAGTGACCCGAGCCGGGAATCGAACCCTGGACCCTGGAGCTGTGAAGCAGCAGTGCTAACCACTGTGCTACCGTGCCGCCCATCTGCCAGAGCTTGGCCCATAACCCTGAATGTTATGATGTGCCAAGTGCTCATCCAGGTACTTTTTAAAGGATGTGAGGTAACCTGCCTCTACCACCCTCCCAGGCACCTCTGGGTGAGAGGTTTTTCCTCACATCTCCTCTAAACCTCCTGCTCCTCACATTGAACCTATGAATTTTACATCTAATTTCACAATTTCAGGATATCTCGAAGTGTTTTACAACCATTAAAATTCTTTTCAAGTCTTTTCTAATCCTGATGTCAGTACAAGCATGCTTTTCATAAAAGGTTACCGGACAATGATAGAGAAGACCCTAACAAAATTTATCTTTTCTGCTGCTACAGTACAGATCAGTTAATTCAGTATGCATTTGAAATCAAGACTCAGACCCTCCTTTCTGTGTGGCTTTGTGTACATTGACATACTTATCAGTCCAAGGGAGAAACTTTGTCATATTTTATATGGAAATGTCTTACTGTTAGATTTGCAATTATACTTTAACAATCTCTCAGTCATTGAAGGTGACGCATTGTGTTGCATAATGGTGCTCCCTCATTATTTAACCAGATTAAATATCAAAGCTCAGGAGGGCCTGGTGATGTATTGATTGCATTATTGAGGCTAGTAATCCCACATGGTAATCTGAGAGATTGAAGTTCGAAATACAATTAAAATTAGTATAAAAAATGACCATGAAACTGTCAAAGATTTTTATAAAAACTAGTTCACCAATGTACTTTAATGGAAGGGAACCTGTCACCCTTACACCTGCTGCCCTATTCCTGACCAGACTCCCACATCAATCAGGAGAGATGGTGATGGAGTGCTAATGTCACTGGACTTGTAATCCAGAGACCCAGACTAATGTCTCTGGTAACTGGAGGAATTTAAATTCAATTAATAAATCATCATAAAGATCCCTCTGGTTGACTAATGCCCTTTAGGGAAGGAATCTGCCACCCAATCTGGTCTATAGGTGACTCCAGACCCACAGAAATGTAGTTGACCCTTAACTGTCTTCTGAAATGTTCAGTTCAAGCGTATTATGGATGGGTAGCAAATGCTGGCTTTGCCAGTGATGCCCATTTCTCATGAAAGCAAAAAGAAAACAAAATATGGGTGACTGTCTTCTGAATAGGTTTAGCAAGACGCTTAGATGATTAAATGACTACAGATGGTTACCACAGCAAATTATTGACAATATGTGCTAGTCTTGCCAGTGATGTCCGTATCCTGAAAGTAAATTCAAAAAGAAGGCTTCATATTTTTGAGTCATAGGAAAAGAAGACAGATCAAAAACTTATTCCTTATCAGGAAACAAATGCACAACATATCACTTCAGAAAATAAAGGGTTAACCAGAAATTAACCGTTATTATGGTAAGATTTCACAAACATGAATTTACTCTCCCATAACACCACAATCAGAGGTATGTACCTGTAGTCCAGCAGTCGCTCCATTAGGCGAGTTACCGATAATACGAAGGAAACACCAGTCTCTCTCCATGTCTCTTGTTCAATCTTTTCTAATAAGCTGCAAACACAAGAAAACAGAAAGCAGTGAGTGTCCCCTGCTGGTAGCAAACCTCCCCAATTGCAGCCTGCTGTCATTTCAATAACGCATTATTTAAATCAGTGTTATAGTCTTACCTAGGATAAGGCCCAAAAAGCTGGGTGCTATTTCCAGGCAGCAAAAATTAAGCAAAGACAAGGAGGTTAATCACATTTGGAATGCATAATGTTAAAACTACTCAGCAATGATCCAGAAGATACCTCCAATGTTTCAAGGACAACTTCCTCTACATAAATTATTACATTGCACAAAACAAAACATCGACTCTAATGTCTTTACCAGAACGGTAACTGTACCAATAGTACTGGAAAGGTCATGCTCCTACTGATTCCACAAAGCTGATCAGAGATCTCTTTCCAGTCAAATCGTCACACTGGAACAAGACACTTAAAGACCACTTTATCAGTGAAGATCCTCACACAGCCATTAGTGGAAACTTAAAAATTAAGCACAGTTCCTCTGTTTCTATTTTGATAAGGTTTGAAAGGATGGAGAGTAAAGTCAGTGGTTTACATGTACCTCACCCAGATAGTGTATGTAACAGTATCAGATCTGAACCATCCCCAACTCAGAACCGAGTTGATTAATTACACGACACTGCATTTGAACATTACAACCTTCCAATTACATTTCTTTTATACGTGACTATCCAGGTTTGTCTGCTCCTCTCTTGAAAGCTCAGATCAGCCAGACATTGGTACAACCCCAAATTTATTAAAGCAAGAACATGTTCCAACTCATTCTGGAGGAAATTTGTACCAACACTTTCATAGGATGTTACAGCACAGAAACATGATCGCATTTGGCCCAACACATCTTCACCAGTTGTTTAAGCTGATTAAATGAGAACTATGTGGGAGATTCCAGAATGAGGGGGCATGATTTAAAAAGCATCTCTTCACTCAAAGGTTGGGAAATATGGAACTCTTTTGTTCTAAAGGCAGTAGAGGTGATGGCAATTGAAAATTTCAAATAGATTGTTAGCTTTGATCAGTAAGAGTATTAAGAGATATGAAATCAAAGCAAGTAAATGGAGTTAAGGTACATAGAACATAGAACAGTACAGCACAGAACAGGCCCTTCAGCCCACGATGTTGTGCCGAGCTTTATCTGAAACCAAGATCAAGCTATCCCACTCCCTATCATCCTGGTGTGCTCCATGTGCCTATCCAATAACCGCTTAAATGTTCCTAAAGTGTCTGACTCCACTATCACTGCAGGCAGTCCATTCCACACCCCAACCACTCTCTGCGTAAAGAACCTACCTCTGATATCCTTCCTGTATCTCCCACCACGAACCCTATAGTTATGCTCCCTTGTAATAGCTCCATCCACCCGAGGAAATAGTCTTTGAACGTTCACTCTATCTATCCCCTTCATCATTTTATAAACCTCTATTAAGTCTCCCCTCAGCCTCCTCCGCTCCAGAGAGAACAGCCCTAGCTCCCTCAACCTTTCCTCATAAGACCTACCCTCCAAACCAGGCAGCATCCTGGTGAATCTCCTCTGCACTCTTTCCAGCGCTTCCACATCCTTCTTATAGTCAGGTGACCAGAACTGCACACAATATTCCAAATGTGGTCTCACCAAGGTCCTGTACAGTTGCAGCATAACCCCACGGCTCTTAAACTCCAACCCCCTGTTAATAAAAGCTAACACACTATAGGCCTTCTTCACAGCTCTATCCACTTGAGTGGCAACCTTTAGAGATCTGTGGATATGGACCCCAAGATCTCTCTGTTCCTCCACAGTCTTCAGAACCCTACCTTTGACCCTGTAATCCACATTTAAATTAGTCCTACCAAAATGAATCACCTCACATTTATCAGGGTTAAACTCCATTTGCCATTTTTCAGCCCAGCTTTGCATCCTATCTATGTCTCTTTGCAGCCTACAACAGCCCTCCACCTCATCCGCTACTCCACCAATCTTGGTGTCATCAGCAAATTTACTGATCCACCCTTCAGTCCCCTCCTCTAAGTCATTAATAAAAATCACAAAGAGCAGAGGACCAAGCACTAATCCCTGCGGCACTCCGCTAGCAACCTGCCTCCAATCCGAAAATTTTCCATCCACCACCACCCTCTGTCTTTGATCAGACAGCCAGTTACCTATCCAATCGGCCAACTTTCCCTCTATCCCACACCTCCTCACTTTCATCATAAGCCGACCATGGGGGACCTTATCAAACGCCTTACTAAAATCCATGTATATGACATCAACTGCCCTACCTTCATCAAC
Source organism: Mustelus asterias (assembly GCF_964213995.1). Taxonomy (NCBI): domain Eukaryota; kingdom Metazoa; phylum Chordata; class Chondrichthyes; order Carcharhiniformes; family Triakidae; genus Mustelus; species Mustelus asterias. The sequence continues at coordinate 94,415,125 of NC_135803.1, read as the reverse complement.
ACACTTAGTTACCTCCTCAAAAAATTCTATCAAATTTGTGAGGCACGACTTGCCCTTCACGAATCCGTGCTGACTATCCCGGATTAATCCGCATCTTTCTAAATGGTCGTAAATCCCATCTCTAAGGACCTTTTCCATCAATTTACCAACCACCGAAGTAAGACTAACCAGTCTATAATTACCAGGGTCATTTCTATTCCCTTTCTTAAACAGAGGAACAACATTCGCCATTCTCCAGTCCTCTGGCACCATCCCTGTGGACAGCGAGGACCCAAAGATCAAAGCCAAAGGCTCTGCAATCTCATCCCTTGCCTCCCAAAGAATCCTAGGATACATTTCATCAGGCCCAGGGGACTTATCGACCTTCAGTTTATTCAAAACTGCCAGGACATCCTCCCTCCGAACATCTATTTCCTCCAGCCTATTAGCCTGTAACACCTTCTCTTCCTCAAAAACATGGCCCCTCTCCTTGGTGAACACTGAAGAAAAGTATTCATTCATCACCTCGCCTATCTTTACTGACTCCATACACAAGTTCCCACTACTGTCCTTGACCGGCCCTAACCTCACCCTGGTCATTCTTTTATTTCTCACATAAGAGTAAAAAGCCTTGGGGTTTTCCTTGATCCGACCCGCCAAGGACTTCTCGTGTCCCCTCCTAGCTCTCCTAAGCCCCTTTTTCAGCTCATTCCTTGCTAACTTGTAACCCTCAATCGAGCCATCTGAACCTTGTTTCCTCATCCCTACATAAGCATCCCTCTTCCTTTTCACAAGACATTCCACCTCTTTCGTGAACCATGGTTCCCTCACTCGGCCATTTCCTCCCTGCCTGACAGGGACATACCTATCAAGGACACCCAGTATTTGTTCCTTGAAAAAGTTCCACTTTTCATTAGTTCCTTTCTCTAACAGTTTCTGTTCCCAACTTATGCCCCCTAATTCTTGCCTAATCGCATCATAATTTTACCTCTCCCCCAATTGTAAACCTTGCCCTGCCGTACGGCCCTATCCCTCTCCATTGCAATAACAAAAGACACCGAATTGTGGTCACTATCTCCAAAGTGCTCTCCCACAACCAAATCTAACACTTGGCCCGGTTCATTTCCCAGTACCAAATCCAATGTGGCCTCACCTCTTGTCGGCCTATCCACATATTGAGTCAGGAAACCCTCCTGCACACACTGCACAAAAACTGCCCCATCCGAACTATTTGACCTACAAAGGTTCCAATCAATATTTGGAAAGTTAAAGTCCCCCATGACAACTACCCTGTGACCCCCACACATATCCATAATCTGCTTAGCAATTTCTTCCTCCACATCTCTATTACTATTTGGGGGCCTATAGTAAACTCCTAACAACGTGACTGCTCCTTTCCTATTTCTAACCTCAGCCCATATTACCTCAGTGTGCAGATCCCCCTCGAAGTGCCTTTCCGCAGCCGTTAAACTATCCTTGATTAACAATGCCACTCCTCCACCTCTTTTACCAGCTTCCCTAAACTTAGTGAAACATCTATACCCCGGAACGTCCAACAACCATTCCTGTCCTTGTTCTACCCACGTCTCCGTAATGGCCACAACATCGTAGTCCCAAGTACCAATCCACGCCCCAAGTTCATCTACCTTGTTCTGGATGCTCCTTGCATTGAAGTAGACACACTTCAACCCACCTTCCTGTCTACCGGTACCCACCCTTGACTCTGATACCTTCCCCAATACCTCACCACCCTCACTGACTTCTGGACTACAACTCCTTTTCCCACTCCCCTGACAAATTAGTTTAAACCCCCCTGAAGAGCCGTAACAAATTTCCCTCCTAGGATATTGGTGCCCCTCTGGTTCAGGTGCACCCCGTCCTGTTTGTACAGATCCCACCTTCCCCAGAACGTGTTCCAATTATCCACATATCTGAAACCCTCCCTCCTACACCATCCCTGCAACCACATGTTTAACTGCACTCTCTCCCTGTTCCTCAACTCGCTATCACGTGGCACCGGCAACATACCAGAGATGACCACATGTTTTGTCTTGGCTCTCAGCTTCCAGCCCAGCTCCAGAAATTCCTGCTTTAAATCCCCGTCCCTTCTCTTACCTATGTCATTGGTACCAATGTGTACCGCGACTTGTGACTGTTTCCCCTCCCCCTTCAGAATCCGGAAAACACGGTCTGAGACGTCACGGACCTTGGCATCCGGTAGGCAACATACCATCCGTGAGTCTCTTTTGCTGCCACAGAACCTCCTATCTATCCCTCTAACTAACGAGTCCCCAATAACTATTGCCCTCCCGCTCTGCCCCTTACCCTCCCGAGCCACAGAGACGGACACAGTGCTGGAGATCCTCTCACTGCGGCTCACCACTGGTATGTCATCCCCCTCAACCGTATCCAAAGCGGAATACTTGTTGCTAAGGGGAACGACCACCGGGGATCCCTGCACGGACTGCTTCCTCCCAGCCCCTCTCACCGTCACCCATCTGTTTTCATTCCTCGGAGTAACTGTATCCCTAAAGCTTCTGTCTATGGCCACCTCTGCGTCCCTAATGATCCTAAGTTCATCCAACTCCAGCTCCAGCTCCAGTTCCCTAACACGGTTTTGGAGGAGCTGCAGATGGGTGCACTTCCCACAGATGTAATCAGCAGGGACACTGTCGTCGTCCCTCACCTCAAACATAGTGCAAGAGGAACATAGCACTGCCTGCACACCCATCCCCTAGATACCTTGCCAGTACCAGGTAGAAACAGCAAAAATGAATTAATCTCACCCCTGCTCGCCCTTACTGCCTAAGCCCTGTGAGCCAAAGCCTTATAGCTCACACTCTGCTTCCCACGCACTCCCTGCCCGCTCCCGACGCTGCCCGCTGTATACTGCAGCCTACCTTTTATACTTCGCACGCTTAAAAAACCCTTCCCAGACTCCTTAGCAACCCACTTCCAGTTTTCACTTTAAACTTAAAATACTACTGCAAAAGTAAAGGCCAAAAAAACCCACACACTAGCTGACTAATTAAATAAATAAACAATTCAATCAATCTCTCACCAGCACTGTTGCCTCCAATCACTCCCTCTCAGCTTGCTCCAGTGGAACAATGAGTACAGATCAGCTATGATCTAATTTAACGTCAGACTAGGTTTGAGGAGGTGAATGGCCTACATTTTGTTCCAATGTCTCCAACATGTTCTCAGGCAAGTGTAGAATAGATTATAGACTCAAATCCTGGTTTGGGGCTTGAACCCAAACCCTCTGGACCCAGGTGCAAGAATGCTGACACTGAGCAAAAATTATACCTTCTGAAGTTAGGATATTTTAATTTGGTAGAATTCAATTTGAATGAAGATAAGACCATAAGACCATAAGACATAGGAGCGGAAGTAAGGCCATTCGGCCCATCGAGTCCACTCCACCATTCAATCATGGTTGATTTCAACTCCATTTACCCGCTCTCTCCCCATAGCCCTTAATTCCTCGAGAAATCAAGAATTTATCAATTTCTGTCTTGAAGACGCTCAACGTCTCGGCCTCCACAGCCCTCTGTGGCAATGAATTCCACAGACCCACCACTCTCTGGCTGAAGAAATTTCTCCTCATCTCTGTTCTAAAGTGACTCCCTTTTATTCTAAGGCTGTGCCCCCGCGTCCTAGTCTCCCCTGTTAATGGAAACAACTTCCCTACGTCCATCCTATCTAAGCCGTTCATTATCTTGTAAGTTTCTATCAGATCTCCCCTCAACCTCCTAAACTCCAATGAATATAATCCCACGATCCTCAGACGTTCATCGTATGTCAGGCCTACCATTCCTGGGATCATCCGTGTGAATCTCCGCTGGACCCGCTCCAGTGCCAGTATGTCCTTCCTGAGGTGTGGGGCCCAAAATTGCTCACAGTACTCCAAATGGGGCCTAACCAGTGCTTTATAAAGCCTCAGAAGTACATCCCTGCTTTTGTATTCCAAGCCTCTTGAGATAAATGACAACATTACATTTGCTTTCCTAATTACGGACTCAACCTGCAAGTTTACCTTTAGAGAATCCTGGACTAGGACTCCCAAGTCCCTTTGCACTTTAGCATTATGAATTTTGTCACCGTTTAGAAAATAGTCCATGCCTCTATTCTTTTTTCCAAAGTGTACGACCTCGCACTTGCCCACGTTGAATTTCATCAGCCACTTCTTGGACCACTCTCCTAAACTGTCTAAATCTTTCTGCAGCCTCCCCACCTCCTCAATACTACCTGCCCCTCCACCTATCTTTGTATCATCGGCAAACTTGGCCAGAATGCTCCCAGTCCCGTCATCTAGATCGTTAATATATAAAGAGAACAGCTGTGGCCCCAACACTGAACCCTGCGGGACACCACTTGTCACCGGTTGCCATTCTGAGAAAGAACCTTTTATCCCAACTCTCTGCCTTCTGTCTGACAGCCAATCGTCAATCCATGTTAGTACCTTGCCTCGAATACCATGGGCCCTTATTTTACTCAGCAGTCTCCCGTGAGGCACCTTGTCAAAGGCCTTTTGGAAGTCAAGATAGATGTCCTATTTAAGGCAATCATAGAATCCCCACAGTGCAGAAGAGGCCATTCGGCCCATCGAGTCTGCACTGGCTCTCTGACAGAGTATATTACCCAGGCCTCTCCCCCAACCTATCCCCGTAACCCCACACATTTCCCGTGGTCAATCCATGTAACCTGCACTAAGGGGCAATTTAGCATGGCCAATGCACCAAACCTGCACATCTTTGTACTGTGGGAAGAAACTGGAGCACCCGGAAAAAACCCATGCAGACACAGGGGGAATGTGCAAACTCCACACAGACGGTCACCCAAGGCCGGAATTGAACCCAGGTCCCTGGAACTGTGAGGCAGCAGTGCTAACCACTGTGCCACCGTGCTGCCTCAATCAAATAACAAAGAAAATCCACACCATATCCTATGAAGGCTCAGTTGATTAAAAAAATACAACAAGGTGAGGAATTGTGCTGTGCAAACCAGGAAGTCCAAGAAGATCCACAGTCCATGCTGAATTAGTTGATCTCAGATAGGGCAACACGTAAATGTTGCAAACAGCCTACATGCCTTAGGGTAAGGCTTCTGTTCCTGATTGATGCCCAATCACCTCTGTTGGAAGTGCACATGTGGATGCTAAGGACATGATATATTTGCCTGCAATACAATAAAATAACAGTGGTTAGCACTGCTGCCTCACAGCATCAGGGTCTCAGGTTCAATTCCAGCCTCGGGTTTCTGTCTGTGTGGACTTTGCACATTCTCCGTGTTAGCGTGGGTTTCCTCCGGATGCTCTGGTTTTTTCTCACACACCAAAGGTGTACGGGTTAGGTTGATTGGCCATGCTAATTTGGCCCTTAGTGTCAGAAGATTAGCAGGGTAAATACGTGGGGTTATGGGGATAGGGCCTGGGTAGGATTGTTCTCGGTGCAGGGTTGATGGGCCGAATGGCCTCCTTCTGCACTGTAGGGATTCTATGATTTCTCCTCATAATTATTACTTAGTGCTGAGATTTAAAAAAAACTAGCACAGGATACCTGAGCAAAAATTGAAGGATGAAAGATATTACACTGTTAATGACAGGAGTGAAGAGAAAAAATGTTTTCCTTAATGATTATCAGACTGGACTTGGAGCCAGTAATTAAATTGCAATAGTTTGTCATTTTACATAATATTGTAAGTAAACAAAACAGCAGAGTTCAACCTGATTGAGTTAAAAATAACTTTTACCCTTTCTTCTGCACGCTCCAGTACCATTCTTCATACAAGCCTAGACAATGTTGGCAAACTATTATTTCTTCATAGGCATTACAAAAAGCCAAACCATTGTACATATCCAACACCCACATTCATAAACTTGGTAACCTCCAGGATATTGATAGTGGAGGACTCAGCAATGATAATGCTATTGAATGTCAAGGGGAGATGGTTGGATTCTCTCTTTTTGAAGATGGTCATTGCCTGGCACATGTGTCGTGCGAATGTTATTTACCACTTATCATCCCAAGTCTGAGTGTTGTCCAAGTCTTGCTACATATTGACATGGACTACTTCAGTATCTCAGGAATTGCGAATAGTGCGGAACATTGTGCAATCATCAGTGACAATCACACTTCTGACCAAATGACAGAGGGAACAACATTTATAAAGCAGTTGAAGATGGTTGGGCCTAGGACGCTACCTGGAGGAACTCCTGCAGTGATGTCCTGAGACTGAGATGATTGATTGCCAACAACCATAGCCATCTTGCTTTGCGCCAGGTATGACTCCAAAAAGTAGAGAGTTTCCCCTGATTGACTCCAGTTTTGCAAGGGCTCCATGATGCCTCACTTGGTCAAATGCTGCCTTGACGTCAAGGGCAGTCACTCTCACCTCACAAGTTCAGGTCTTTTTGCACTAAGGCTGTAATGAGGTCTAGATGTGAGTGGCCCTGACGGAACCAAAACTGAGTATTAGTGAGCAGAATGTTTCTAAGTAAGTGTCAATTGACACCATTGTCAATTACCCCTCCTGTCACTTTGCTGATGATTGAGAGTAGACTGATGGGGCAACAATTAGCTGGGTTGGATTTTTCCTGCTTTTTGTGGAAAGAACATACCTGGGTGGATTTCCACATTGTTGGCTAGATGCCAGTGTTGTAGCTGTATTGGAACAACTGGCTAGGGCTGCAAGTATAAGTCTTCAGTACTATTGCTGGAACGTTGTCTCGCCACAACCTTTGCAGCATCCAGTGCCTTAGCTGGTTCTTGATATCCATGTGCAGTAAATTTAATTGGCCGATAACTGGCATCTGTGATGCTGGGGACCTCAGGAGGAGGCCAAGATGGATCACCCACTTGGCACTTTTGGCTGAAGATTGCTGCAAATGCTTCAGTTTTGTCTTTTGCACTGATGTGCTGGGCTTCCCATCACTAAGAATGGGGGAAAATGTTCGAGCCTCCTCCTCCAGTTAATTGTTTAATTTTGCACCATCATTTACAACTGGATGTGACAGAGCTGCAGAGCTTAGATCTCATCTGTTGGTTGTGGGATCATTTAGTTTTGTCTGTCTCCTGCTGCTTTTGCTGTTTGGCATGCGTGTTAAGGTTGACACCTCATTTTTAGGTGTGTTGAACCCCTGTTTGATGGTAATGGTAGACTGGGAGATATGCCGGGCCATGAAGTTACGGATTGTGGTTACATACAGTTCTGCTGCTGCTGATGGCCCACAGCACCTCAAGAATACCCAGTCTTGAGTTGTTAGATCTGTTCAAAATCTATCCCATTTAGCATGGTGGTGGAGCCACACAATGTGAGGGAGGGTATCCTCAATGTTAAGATCGGATTTTGTTTCCACAAGCACTGTGTGGTGGTCACTCCTACTAATATTGTAATGTACAGATGCATCTGTAACAGGTAGATTGGTGAGGATGAGGTCAAGTAGATTCTTCCCACTTGTTGGTTCTCTCGCCATCTGCACAGAACCTATCTAGCAGTGATGTCATTTAGGACTCAGCCAGCTCAATCAGTGGTACCACTGAGCCACTCTTGGTGATGGACATTGAAGTTGCTCACCCAGAGTATATTCTGTGCTCTTGCCACCTTCATTGCTTCCTCCATTTGATGTTCAACATGGAGGAATACTAATTCATCAGTTGAGGGGGACAGTAGATAGTAATCAGGAGGAGGTTTCTTTGCCCATGTTTGATCTGATGCCATGTGACTTCATGGGGTCCAGAGTTGATGTTGAGAACTTCCAGAGCAAGTCCTTCCCGACTGTATACTGGAATGCACCTGGCAGGCATTATAATATTGGTCAAGGCAAACTACATTGACGTTATGAAGATCAATAATCAGTCCAATTCCAGTCACCCTAACCTAAAATGGATATAGCCATGCATTTAAAAGATTTCAGGGAACAGGGTGATTCATGCCTTTGAATACTAGGTTTCGAAGAAAGGCCAGAAAAGTTAAATTACTTTCCTTGAAGAAAATGTTGCAAAATGGCGAACAGAAATATTTTGACTTCTGGTATTTAATAAGGAAAAAAAGATAAAAATGTTAGGGTCTCCTCATTAGGGCCCTCTGATTCTCTCTTCCTCATTCTTCCAATATCAGATACCCATGGCAGATTTTGGTACTCAATGATGTTTACATGTACATAAACAATGCCCACTATATTCTTTGATGCCTCATTTGCTTTCTATTTACCCTCTGATTCACTTCCTAATTAATTATTTTCTGCCATTCTTCCATTAACACAGTTAATCAATGTCAGGCATTCATAGAACATAGAACATTACAGCGCAGAACAGGCCCTTCGGCCCACGATGTTGCACCGACCAGTTAAAAAAAAAACTGTGACCCTCCAACCTAAACCAATTTCTTTTCGTCCATGAACCTATCTACGGATCTCTTAAACGCCCCCAAACTAGGCGCATTTACTACTGATGCTGGCAGGGCATTCCAATCCCTCACCACCCTCTGGGTAAAGAACCTACCCCTGACATCGGTTCTATAACTACCCCCCCTCAATTTAAAGCCATGCCCCCTCGTGCTGGATTTCTCCATCAGAGGAAAAAGGCTATCACTATCCACCCTATCTAAACCTCTAATCATCTTATATGTTTCAATAAGATCCCTTCTTAGCCGCCGCCTTTCCAGCGAAAACAATCCCAAATCCCTCAGCCTCTCCTCATAGGATCTCCCCTCCATACCAGGCAACATCCTGGTAAACCTCCTCTGCACCCTCTCCAAAGCCTCCACATCCTTCCTGTAATGTGGGGACCAGAACTGCACACAGTACTCCAAGTGCGGCCGCACCAGAGTTGTGTACAGTTGCAACATAACGCTACGACTCCTAAATTCAATCCCCCTACCAATAAACGCCAAGACACCATATGCCTTCTTAACAACCTTATCTACTTGATTCCCAACTTTCAGGGATCTATGCACACATACACCTAGATCCCTCTGCTCCTCCACACTATTCAAAGTCCTCCCGTTAGCCCTATACTCAACACATCTGTTATTCCTACCAAAGTGAATTACCTCACACTTCTCCGCATTAAACTCCATCCGCCACCCCTCGGCCCAACTTTGCAACCTGTCTAAGTCTTCCTGCAAACTACGACACCCTTCCTCACTGTCTACCACACCACCGACTTTGGTGTCATCAGCAAATTTGCTAATCCACCCAACTATACCCTCATCCAGATCATTAATAAATATTACAAACAGCAGTGGCCCCAAAACAGATCCCTGAGGTACACCACTTGTAACCGCACTCCATGATGAATATTTACTATCAACCACCACCCTCTGTTTCCTATCCGCTAGCCAATTCCTGATCCAATTTCCTAGATCACCCCCAATCCCATACATCTGCATTTTCTGCAGAAGCCTACCATGGTGAACCTTATCAAACGCCTTACTAAAATCCATATATACCACGTCCACTGCCTTGCCCCCATCCACCTCCTTGGTCACTTTCTCAAAAAACTCAATAAGGTTAGTAAGGCACGACCTACCTGCCACAAAACCATGCTGACTATCACCTATCAATTCATTACTCTCCAAATAACTATAAATCCTATCCCTTATAATTTTTTCCAACATCTTGCCGACAACAGAAGTTCTCCCAAATCTCTTGAAACGCTTCCCATTCACTTCGTGTGGTACCTGATATCTTCCCATGCTTTCTGCTTCCTTGATAATAGACTGGAGCTCGAAGCTAGGGGGTGCAGTACTCTTTCACTAAAAGTAGCTCGAAGTTTATACGAGGGAATGAAGTAGGTTTTTACTGTAAGTGGTTGAAGGTCTATGCTAGGGGGTCCATACCCTTTCCTTTAACCCACTGGAAGTCTATGCAAGTGGATGCCATATCATTTCACTATAATTATTTGGAAACAGAAAATTGATGGCACAAGAGGAGTCATCAACATGTCAACGCCAAATGTAAAACAACTTTCCAGTTTTTGGTCTAGAGCCAGGAGATTATAGTACCTCAAATGCATATCCAAGTATTTTTTAAAAATGTGATAAGGGTTTCTGTTTCTCCTACCCCAGGCAGTGAGTTCCAGGAGCCCTACCACTCTTTGGATGAAAACATTTCTCCACAATTTCCTTCTGATCATTCTAGAGGCTGAGGGAAGGTTTGATTGAGACATACAAAACTTGAGGGGCCTGGAGACAGTTGATGGGAAGGGCCTATTTACCCCAGCAGAGAGGTCACTGACTAGAGACATAGATTTTAAGTGATTGGTAAAAAACTAGAGGGGAGATGAGGAAAAGTATTTTCATCCAGAGGGTGATAAGGATCAGGAACTCACTGCCTGAAAGGGGAGTAGAAGCAGAAATCCTCAGCTCACTTAAAATGTTTTACAGCTGACGCAGTCATGATGGGCCAAGTGGTAAACTTTCTATGATTCTACCAATTATTTAAATTCATGACTCCTGGTTATAGACCTCTCCGTTAAAGGAAATATCCATTAGGTGAGGGGTAAATCATTTGTAGCAACTATCTAATGTGCAAGTTTCAAAAAACGTTTGGTACTGAAAAAGGTTATTTGCTCTATCCATTCTATTTATGCCCTTCATAATTTTATACACTCCAATTAAATTTCTAGGATGGCATGGTAGCACAGTAGTTAGCACTGCTGCCTCACAGCGCCAGGGACCTGAGTTCAAATCCAGCCTTGGTTGACTGTCTGTGTGGAGTTTGCACATTCTCCCCGTGTCTGCATGGGTTTCCTGTGGTGCTCTGGTTTCCTTCCAAACTCCAAAGATGTGCAGGTTAGGTGGATTGGCCATGCTAAATTGCCCCATAGTGTCGGGAGATTAGCAGGGTAAATACTTGGGGGGGTTAAGGGGATAGAGCTTGGTTGTGGCCTCCTTCTGGCTGTAGGGTTTCTATGATTCTAAATCTTCCCTTAGCCTCCTCTGTTCCAAAGAAAATAACCCCAGCCTATCCAACCTTTCTCAGCTAAAATTTGCGATTCCTCACAACATCCACCTAAACTTCCCCAGCATCTTTTGCAGCATGATCATATCCTGCTGTAATATGATACCAGAAATCTACATAGCGCTCCAGCTATGGTAGAACTAGCATTTTATATAGTTCTAGTCTAGCCTCCTTGCTTCATATTCTATACCTCAGCTGATAAAGCTGATATCCCTTTTGGACCACTTCATCCTAACCTGCTACCTTCAGTGACCTGTAGGCATGCACTCCAAGGTCCTTAAGTTCATTATCTTCACTCAATATCCCATCATTGATTGTACATTCCTTTGCATTGTTTACCTTCCCAACTGCATTATTTCACTTCTCAGATTGAATTCTTTTTACCACTTTTCTGTCCACCCGACCAGTGAACTGATATCTTCCTGCAGCTAGAACTTTTCTTCTCAACATCAGCTGCTTCACCAATTTTTATATCATCTACAAAATTCTTAATAATGCCTCCTACATTGAAGTCTAGATAATTAATTTGTACCATGAAAAGCAAAGGACCCTGTGGAACCCCATTGGAAACAGCCTTCAGTCACAAAAACAATCAACCTTTGTTTCTTGCCACTGAGCCAATTTTCAGCTTGCTACTTTCCATTATAATTCCATGGGCTTTACTGTTCTGACTAGTCTGCATTGTCGGATAAAATCAATGTAGATT